>NW_010282368.1:0-594 GCF_000690775.1 Eurypyga helias
ATGATTCTACGATTCTATGATATAAATATACAACACTGCTTCACTAGGGAAACATAAAGGGGGAAAAAATCCCATCATTCTTATCAGTGCAGTTTTTTAGGCATGAACAAAGTAAAGTAATCATAATGATGTTCTTTTTTGGTTTGTTCACTTGTGTATTCTGTTACTTATGGCAAAGGGGTTGGAAGACTTTCCTTTAGAGGAATACCCACAGACTCTGTACACCTCTGTAATGTCTACGTAGGCAGCAGGGGGTTCTTGATCATTTGTACTTGTTACTAGATCCATTCTTTGAACAGAAGAGCATACATATATGGTTAAGCACAGATGATGGAATAAAAATCTGTATCTGAAGTCTGGCTAGTCCACAGGAGAAGTTATAGTTTAATACAAATAAATAATTAAATAACAGCTTGGCTCACCAACATCCCAAATCCCTCTTCCTATTGATGCTAGGAACCGCTGACACATAAGTGTTTGTGTCATCGTGGATGAGTCTGTTTTTTCTTTGATGGCTGCAGCAAGATGTCTGATGCATTCAGGCAAGCCCCTAAAATGCACAAGGGGGAGCACAAGGGAAGACAGTCATCCTTC
>NW_010282369.1:0-584 GCF_000690775.1 Eurypyga helias
AAATATTCTGCATCAGAATTAGTAAAGCATTCGGCCCTTGGCCAACTTTCCAGCAGTATCTGCAATATCAGTACTGCGACTACAGCCAAATTCAGGCAAATTGTTACTTTAATTTACCCCAGAGGTATCTTTTGACCTGGAGTTATCTACTGATGCAGCAAGTTCAGCTCTTTGCGCGGCACAGCTACACACCAGTTGAGTTTGTGAAAGTGCGTATTCCAATGGGTGATGCAGAAAGCAGAAGATGAAAAACTCTGCTTCTCTCACACAGTGACACACAAACAGCTGGTTCTGAGCCCCAGAGCATGCGGGCACACCAACCACCCTGGGTTCTAACTTAGCTCCTCGTTTGAGCTTAAATGCTGCCAGTTTTCACTGACCGTATCAAGGCTTTTGCTAGACAAGGACTACTTGTTCTCAGGTATTCAGCAATCCTTCCCCTGTAATTGCTGAAGATCTCCACTGAGCCTGGTTTTCTAGTTGGACCTCTACTTTTGCTCCTCTGCTTCTTGACATAGTTGAAAATTACTTAATGTACAACTTTCACTTTCTATTATAGGGTGATATTCTGCTTTAACTTTTAC
>NW_010282370.1:0-589 GCF_000690775.1 Eurypyga helias
GACCTCATGTTTAAAATCATGAACACATTTACAAAAGAATATTTTATCTCTTCAAACAAATGAAACCATTCCCATTTTTCCCCCATGCTGACAATTAAAAGTTCAGATTGTTGAAATACCTTCTTTAGTAATTTATTCTGTAGGGCTATCTAAACCTTCAAAAGCATACTGCTGAGAAATAAAAACAATCAAAAATATCTCTAAACCCAATGTGCTAACCTCTGCTGCTGTTATTTCTTGCTTTCAGTACACTTATGAGTAAATACAAGTATGACTGATTTATAGGATCAGTTTTAGGATAGTGTCACTCATGGTGATGTTTTTATTTACTCTAAACCACCAACGTACCAGAAATTATTCTATTAAAGTCAAAATCATTACCAATAAGTTACCACATCTACCCAATTTTTTAGATATTGGTTTGCATTTTCCAACCGTAAAACTAAGGTTCCTTAACTAAATACCTATTTTAGTCCTATTCACTTTATTTCCCACTGCTACATACCATAATCCCAAGAGCTATAGGCAGATACTCTGTGCAAGCACACATTTAGCACATAAATGCTCTTAGAGTAACCAGTGCAGAAAA
>NW_010282371.1:0-589 GCF_000690775.1 Eurypyga helias
CACCTCCAGCCAATGCCCCGGGAAGGGGCCCCAGCACGGCCGTGAGCCGGCACAGTGGCGCGCGGCTCCTCACCTTTCAAGGTGACGGGCAGCTCGGTGTTCTCCAGGTTCACATCTGGTCTGATGGTGCAGACCCTGCCATTGTTCCCTGCGCTGGAGCTCGAGGTTCCTGCGAGGGCCGAGTCCTCAACCACAGAAGCTGGGGGAGCAAGAGGGCATGAAGAAGGCAATTTACAAAGGGACTTGCAGCTTGTAAACGCTTCCAAATTCACCTGAGATGGGACAAGTCCCACCTCACGTGGTCCAGTGTGGGCTCACTGACCTGCCTGCGCTGAACATGATCATTAGGCAGAGCCAAAACAGTTGCCACTGCCAGCGTGTCTTTGCATAGCCTTCCCAAAGAGGTTCTGCCTTCCGCTTTCCCAAAAAGACCCTCAGTCTAAGCTTCCCAACTTCCCAGGGAGTGACTGAACACCCTGGGACAGAAAGCAGCAGCATTGCTGCCTTCGACAGTGCTACCTCCTCCACAGCCGGGGAAATTGACGGTGACAATGCAAAACGTAGTGTCAGTCCTGGCTGTTCCCAAGGC
>NW_010282372.1:0-594 GCF_000690775.1 Eurypyga helias
CAGTTATGTGCTGTTGAATCAAGGGAACTGGGTGCAGATAAAGCTCTGAAGAAGATGACACCTTCATAGGAGAAATATGCTATCATTTTCTAAGCTCTGAGAACTACTTCCAAAATGAGAAAGAAGGGGAAAAGTAGTTCCAACATTTACCAAAAGGACAATTAAGTTCTTTAATGCCATGGCATACCTGCAATCTGCCAACTAACATCAACAAAACCTCTTGTTTCTATGTCTGGTTAGAGAGTGAACAGACAGAACAGCCACCCAACCAAACAAAGCTACGACAAACAGTTCACAGTGGTGTTGAAAACTAATGGCCCCAGCCCCTGCACTGCCGCGGAAACTTAGTGGCAAGTTTTTCCTCAACTGTGCAACCTGATGTGGCAGAGTAGAGTAAAAAACAAAACTAAAACCAAAACCAGACACACATGGCCACCCATGAGAAAGGGCAGGAGCCATCCAGCTGGGTCAACAAAACCAGCCAGAATCATACAGTAGAGCCAGGTGTATCTAAAGAAGCCCCCTGGGCTTCACTGTCAGCCCAGAGGTGCTCCCAGGGCACACGTTATCTGAGCCCCACCGCATCTGCATTAG
>NW_010282373.1:0-595 GCF_000690775.1 Eurypyga helias
CCCCAGTCCGGAGCAGTGGGGAGGGGGCTGCCCCGGGGAAGGGGCAGCGGGACATCAATTCCTCTTCCTGCCTTTGCCGACAGCTTTGGTGGGAGCAGCGACAGGCGCTGCAGACTGGTAGAGAGTGGAAGAGATCTTGTTGATGTAGTAGAGGCCAATCATGGAGAAGATGAGGCTGTGAGGAAAGAAGAGAAGACGCTGCTCAGCTGCTGGCAGGCAGGAACACGCCAGGGCTGAGATGACATCTTCCCCTTCACTCCTGTTGCGCTACAGTGCCTAACATCAGCCCTGCCCAGTGCTCTGGTCCCCTCCCAGTGGCAAACACGAGCCATCAGGGTCCCCGGGAGCAGCCACCGTGGCATTAGGACTGCTCCACAACCTCCAGACAGGCTCTGGACTTACCAGGTGGTCACACAGACCCGGTGAATGAGGCCAGAGGCAAACAGAGCCAGCAAGAGGCAGGTGAGGACTGCAGGGGAAAAAACCAAGAAATAAAAGGTGCAGCCACACTACACGTCAGCCTTGAAGTGGCAGGAGCCGGGGACATGGCGATGCAGCAGGACAAACCTACCCATAGCATGACAAAACTCGGGGG
>NW_010282374.1:0-594 GCF_000690775.1 Eurypyga helias
TGTCTCTTTAGGATACAGATATCAGAAAACATTAGGCAAAGATTATTTTTATTTTTAACAATAAAAATGAGGCATTTAATTTATGTATCATCATCTAGTCTCTGCTGTGTTACCATTTCTTATTAACCAAACAGGAAGAAATCTTATAAGACTATCTGCTGTGAAGATGATCACTCCGCTCATCCCTTCCATGTCACTGCTCTTTTATGTTTGTGATTTGAACCTACTTCCTTCAGCCTTATTCTATACTTGCTGAACATGCTATTGACATACACCATGATAGGTATGCACAAGATTTTATTAAGTTTATACATATCACTGTCCCAGTATGGTATGGAGTCTGGCTTTGTAAGCCCTGACCACGTGGTTGCAATTCATCTTCAGACCTCCTTTAATTCGCACTGCAGGGAACAGTGCTGAAGGGGCATATGCATGCTCTGGGAAATTGTCCAGAATCACTTTGAGGTAACTGAAGCACTGCATGTGGCGTGTGTAAACAGGTTCTGCAGCTTCCCGCAATACTTTCGGAAGTGTGCCTGATCAAGCTGCTGCTGGTGCTGCTGCAACTGTAATTGGGATAACTGCGTGAGGGGA
>NW_010282375.1:0-589 GCF_000690775.1 Eurypyga helias
TTCAGTATTTGATGGTTTACAAGTTTACCCTATTATGAAATTAATTAAGCATTGTACAGTCCAAAGAGGAATCAAAACTGAAAAAGCACTAGAAAGCCTACTCTCCTACTTTCTTCAGTCAAAGCAACCTGTTAGCCAGGATTAGTCGTGTACATTCAGGTTTAGTCGTGCACATTGATGCAGTTTGTCCTAACTAAAACTACTTGCAAATATTAGCAGAACATAAAAAATTATTTCCAAGTAGTTACTTGGTATAGAAAAAGATTTCCATGACATAATGTTATTTCAGTTCTTACACCAAAAAAATGATGGATAGAACATACCCAAGCGCTCTCTAAGTTCTTCATTTTCATCAAGAAAATCACTTATTTTAAATTCAAGATTATTGATTTCCTTAACTAATGATTCAATCTTCTGATCTCGTATTTTGATTTGATTTTTTAAATCTTTTATTTCAGCAACAGCGTCTTTCAAACCATATTTTCCCTGTAAAAACACAAAGGGCAGCAAAAATGAAACAACCAGCAGAAGATGTAAGAAAATAAATTATAAATCTGCCTTTCACCATTACACAGATAAGAAAAAAAAA
>NW_010282376.1:0-594 GCF_000690775.1 Eurypyga helias
ACGCGCAGCCGTGGCAGCGGGGGCTCCGGTGGTTGTTCGTAAATAAATCAAATGGCGCTTCTCTGAGCACCTGGAAGGCGTCAGGAAGCGGCTTTACAAAGCAAAAGCGGTTAAAATTTTGTACTTGTGCATTTCCGCGTAAGCAGGCCAAGTAATGGAACATAAGTAATCGTGGAATATCGAGTGTATCTTCACTTCTGTGTGCCCGTAGGCAGATCCTGTGCTGAGGAGACGGGGGTAGGCAGTCCTTGGATTCTGGAAGACAGAGAAACAGGGGAATGTAACGAAACCAGTTAAATAATGTTCATCAGGCTCACATTTATTTCAGTTCTACTTTTGTGGGTTTTTCCCTTAGGCCAAAGAAGAAAGGATAGTTATCCTGGAGACTGAAAATGCTGCTCTCCATCTAAAACTCGCAGAGGTAACTACTGTTTGTTTATATAAAAAAACCTCTTGTGACAATAGGAGGGGGAAAAAAAAAAAGATACTGAAATATGCCTTTTTCAGGTTTTGCACTCTTTACCCACTGAGGAAATCTTTAAGGCTCAACGTTGGTTGGGTTGTGTTGGTTTGGTTTTTATTAATCAGCAACAA
>NW_010282377.1:0-595 GCF_000690775.1 Eurypyga helias
CAGAAAGCGCTTCCCCGCTCGCCCTCTGTGCTCCTGGACAAAACAAGGAAAATGAGGACATCAAAATCAAGCTACGAAGGAACAAGCAGCAGGACAGAAGACTAAGACTAAATGAGAGCTGAGCTCCTGTCACCAACATAAACATCGGTCATCATCCCTAGCTCCGTTTGCTCTTGGAAAATGCTTTTATGACCTTACCAAGGTAAAGCCTACAAGAGAACGGCTTGTGGTGCCTGCCTTCCAGCATGGGCAGCCCCCCCGTGCTGCTTTTAAATTACCCCCGAAAGCTTCCTGCTGTTGTCAGCTGCCACGAGCGAGACCCGAACAATAAGCTTATTAGGAGCGAGGGGTCTGTGCCTTACGGAGGGGGTGACGGTGCGGCCCATCCCCTGTGTTATTCGACTTGTGATCATCCTACAGGACACAAGCCACAAGTGCTTTTATCCTGTTCTCCGTTTTCTTTGCTGTGCTTTCCTTCAGACTGCAGCCAAAACGGCGGATTTTCCCAAACCTGCTGTTTGCCAAGTGTGCTAGTGCCAACAACTTGGTCCCACGTCAGACTGGCTGCTCCCCTCACCCACCGCGTGGTCGCAGG
>NW_010282378.1:0-594 GCF_000690775.1 Eurypyga helias
AAGTGGAATACTAGTGTACAAAAGAGCATATTGTCAGCATGTTGTATTCATCCAGGTTTTATGTGTCTGATGGAATTATTGTATAATGACAGGAGTTTAGGGATTAACACTGAGATTCACTTAGGAGTTCATTTAGACA
This sequence comes from Eurypyga helias, assembly GCF_000690775.1. Taxonomy (NCBI): domain Eukaryota; kingdom Metazoa; phylum Chordata; class Aves; order Eurypygiformes; family Eurypygidae; genus Eurypyga; species Eurypyga helias. The sequence continues at coordinate 140 of NW_010282378.1, forward strand.
TTAAGAATTTGCATCCCTTTCTCTTACTGTTTGTTCTGTTGTATTTTAAGCTGGATGTACTATGCAATGGAGAAATCATGGGGAAGGATCATACCATGGAATTCATCTATATGACAAGATGGAGACTAAGAGGCGAAAACGTAAATGCTGTTACATTATTAATAATGATGTTCTGGTATATTTATTATAGAGAGTAGTATATTTATTTACTTTCATGACTTGGTTCAAAATATATTCTGTGAGCCCTCAAAAGCCCCTCATTTAAAAAGGCTTTTTGCATGTTTTCTGGATTACATATGTTAAATTCTATGAGTGAAACCCTGAAACACATATATTGTGTAAATTCTGAAACTTAAAAATGGCAGGTTTACAAAATTTACACACAAGTTCCACTCAGAGTTTTAAGTCAAGTATCTGAAACCCCAAGCACAACTTCTATCTCTGCAAATTCACTT
>NW_010282379.1:0-588 GCF_000690775.1 Eurypyga helias
GAAGAACACACATGATCAAGAAAAGCAAGAATGGCACTTCATAGAGCATCGCTGGGAATCCAACGCTACAATAGCCGTTCTTTAAGAATGAATGCAAAGGAACAAACACTGCTTTCCTCCTCTGCCAACGCTCCCTAGGACTCACAGGCAAGGGAAAAAATTGCTCTCTCATTAGTCAGTCACCATTTTAGTTCATTTACTCTTCTTTAATATTTATAGAGAAAGAATTTGGATCAGTATTTACTAACTCATTTCTCTCACCAGCATTGTCTTTGGAAGCATTGTGGACCTGACGGCTATCATTACAAACAGAATTTTTCATACCCTCAACAACTGCAGTTGGTAGCTCTTCAACAGTGTCTTCCTTCTCCCGCTTCGTCTCCTCTTTTTCTCGTTCAGGTGATTTTTCCTACAAGAGATGGACCAAAACAGCTGGAAAGAACAGAACAAACACCATCTTTGCCGTCTATCGACAACGTGAAAAATACGTTTCTTGTGTAAGACAAAAGGAAAACTTTGTTGAGCTTTGTTTCACAAGGCCTTCAGTTCTTCCATGGGAATCTCTACGAGTAGACAGCGATGCCTAAC
>NW_010282380.1:0-586 GCF_000690775.1 Eurypyga helias
TCACAGTATAGCCCCTTTTGGGGCTATACATTCCAAGGCAAGGAATGTCTGCTGCAAGGAGTTTTTGGGACTGGTGTCCTGTTGTTAGGTTTAACAAAAGTCAAATCCCAAGAGCTGTGTGAAAGGCTGGTGACAATGAACGCTGGGTGTCCTGACACAAAACAGTGAACTCTGCTAGCTGCAGCCAGTGTGAATTAGTGGATGAGTGAAACCAGTTTTCCCACATAATGTGAGGAAGGCAGTGTCTGCAGCCTACTCTGTCTCTCAATTTCTGTTCCTTTTCTGATTACGTCTTCCGTCTGCACTCTTGTGTTGGAGCAGGGCTTGTATTGTTAGCTTTTTGACTTGTAGGCCATGTCCTTATTTCTCACTGAAGACCTTTGAACTTAAGGCCGTTTTTCTTTCTCCTTCATCTCCTTAATCAAAAAATCTGTTCTTCTCTCTCTTCTCCACAGCCACATACATGACAGTGTTTGTAGCCAGGATTGTTTCATGTTGGGTGGTATTTTACACTGGAAATTTTTTGTCTATTTATACTGTTAGGTTGTGATGAAAACTTACTGATGCATTCACGTTTTCCTAATAC
>NW_010282381.1:0-595 GCF_000690775.1 Eurypyga helias
CACAGGAGCAGAGTAGAGGGGGAGGCCATTAGTGTCATTTAGTGAATAGTATACTTTAAGGCTTTATATAAAAAAAATCATAAAATGTTATACTGGAATGCATTTAAAGGCAATATTGACTCACAGCTCATTGAGTTGATTGGTGTCTTTTTCATGGATCATTGCAAGTAAGTCCATTTACATCTTGTGATCTTTAAGTAGATATGATATATTCAATATATATATACAGCAACTATTACATTTAAATAAATGTAGCAATGAAATTTTACAAATTTTTATTAAACTAAAACAAATTTTTAAAAACTGTTCTACAGGTCCACTGTGCACAGATATCTCGGGAATCTCACTGATGAGCTAAAGCTTCTTTAGCACTCAGAATCTGGTGAATGATCCACTGTGTGGAAAGATGTACTTCCCTGTGAATGCATTTAGTATTCAGTGAAGACAAAGCTGTCAATTGTCCACACTATTACTAGTAAATAATAAGTAAATAAAGGAAAAATTTTTATACTTTTGACAAGAGAGAGGCATAGATATTAACATTAATGGAAAAGCAGAAAATGAAACATCCATATATGTTTTACATTACAGTACT
>NW_010282382.1:0-595 GCF_000690775.1 Eurypyga helias
GGTGGGCACCTGGCATCCAGCCAGAGCCAACCCAGCACAGAGAGCAAAATGTTTGCTTCACAAATGTATTACAGGTAGTAACATTAGTACATATTAACCTAATAGTGTGTTACCATGGATTTGATAACTGCATTTTAAGTAAACAAGTAACCTTTTCTTATGACTTTTAGGCAGATCCATCTGTTGTGAACATCTTTAAATGAACTTCACCCAGACGTTACATCAGATCTTATTTTTATATAATGGCAGGAATCAAAGCAGTGTAAAACTGTATTCTTGGCCAGAATACGATGCCAAAATGTCAACAAGTAACCTGAAAGATAGAAATGTTTAAATAAAATGTATAATCTTTTCCTCTAAGATTACAACTTGTACTCTATAATTTCTTCTAAGTTCAACTCGTACATACTTGAAGTTTCAGAATGATCAAATCCTACAACTAGCGAAAGGTATACTACAGATGTGTCAATGTAACAGAAATCTCCCTGCTGCTAGTGTACATTTATACACACTGTTGTAAGGTGTATCATTTGAGACTTAATTATGTGTAGGATTTTCAAGAAAATCGTAAGTTACCTATAATTAAAAAAAAAAA
>NW_010282383.1:0-592 GCF_000690775.1 Eurypyga helias
AGAAGCAGCAGCTAAGGCGATCAGAAGTGTGCGGCTGTGCGCGTGACAGACAAACACGGGCCTCAGGGAAAAGGGGAACACTGCAGACCTGCCACCCCTACAGCAGCTGACACCTACCATGGTGAGTTAAGCGTCCTGCCTTCCCTTCCCCAGTGCTAGTCACGCCATGCACTCCTCCCGTGTGCCTGTAGGCGCTGGCAGGTACTTGCACGGGCTGTATGGTCACAAGTCTGAGATGTGGCTTTGCTCACCTGAGCGCATCCAGACCCGTTTTCTGCGCATGCAAAAAAAATATTTTATGTTTCACTGAGAACGATGAGGGTATCACGTGTTACAGCATTTTGCAGACGTTAACAGCCACAGCAAAGCTACTGCTCAGCCCTGGAAAAAGCAGCAGGAGCTGCTTGGGATGTAGCGGAAACAGAGCTGTTGCAGATGGTGTGTGCTCTTCTGGAGACCTTTCACAGCCCACCAGCACTGCCCGCAGCCGGCTCAGGAGCTCTGGCCTTGCTTGGGGCCAGGGGGGAGGATCAAGCTGTTGTTAGCTTTTCTCAACACAGACGTAACATGCGGTGAAAGTTGAATCTTTAAT
>NW_010282384.1:0-595 GCF_000690775.1 Eurypyga helias
CCAACCGGGGTCTCTCACCTATTCCCACCACGACCACGTCTGCAGGGAGTTTCTCTCCACTGTTAAGAACAGCCTCTGTGACCTAGGAAAGAAGCAAGAAGTGTTAACAAAGGGTTAAAAACCCTGTCCTAATTCCTGCAGCCTCCCTGCTGCCTCATTCTTTGCTGCCTTTTCTTTTTCCCCAGGTTTAGATCACCTTGTCCAACTGATGTGTGTTGCCGGGAATGGAAGAGAAAATCACGCTGTTGTCCCTGAGATAGGAGCACGGACTGGAGCCCTTTGAGCCCAGAGTTATGCTCAGTGAAAATAAGTCTGCGGGTTTGGGTGTGGGAGAGGAAAGCCAGGACTTAGGCACTGGGTTATACCTTAGTTTGGTTTTTTTACCCCCTAAAATGAGCAGTTCAGGGATCACAGTGGCATGACTGACCTTTCCATCCTTTCCTTTCAGCTCAGAGAGTTCTGTTTTCATGTAAAACTTCACCCCTTTATTTTGCAGCATCTGAAAAGGAAGAGGAAGCTGGTTTGAGTATTCGCTAGGAAATTCCAGGCTGTACTGCTGTAAAAACAGCCAAACCCAGCCAAAACCCAGGCGGGC
>NW_010282385.1:0-594 GCF_000690775.1 Eurypyga helias
CTGAACAAGCTCAGCTCCTCCAACCTCTCCTCAAGGAGCTCAGGGTGGAAGAAAGGAGGAGGAATAGGAAGACAATGGTTGGTCCATACTGTGGGGCAACGGAGCTGTTGGGGTCTCTCCAAGTTCTCCTGAAGCAGAAGAGACGGAGCTCTTGCAAAAGGTTAATGGCATGGTCAGACCTTACATTTTTTACCAACAACTTCTTGAATTAGAACTTCACAAAGTAGAAGATCTACACTAATGCAACCTCTAGCAAGGAGCTGGAGGGAGATTTACAGTCACTTTATGCTTCTTTAAATTTTTTTTAATAAACCTGGAAGTTTATCAAGCATTGGGGAAAGTTAGAAAAAACATCTCAGTGCAACAAAGCTGTACTGCTACAGCTAAAAATATATTTTTAAATGAACACTGCATTTTTAAATTAAGAAATTGGACAGTCCTACAGAACCTCATTTCAGGTTTGGCATTAAGCCTACAAAAATACTTATTATGGTCAGCTACTGAAACATTTATTACGTCTGGATGTAGGCAGGCTTGGTCAATGTACGCAGGCTTGGTCAATGTGAAAGATGAGGCAGAAAAAAGCAGCCTACA
>NW_010282386.1:0-595 GCF_000690775.1 Eurypyga helias
ATTACTTTGAAATCTCTCCAGAAATGGTGCTGCAGCAGCTCAGACTGGCACCAGCGAAGGGATGGCTGCCCCATCCCCTGTGGCCCAGCTCATGCCCTCACATGCTGTCACCAGTCGCTATATCGCACTCACGAGCCTGCTCTTGCTCACTGAGGGCATGATGCAAAGCGTAGACCCTGCATCGGGGCTGCACAGGGGGCAGGTGTGGAGGGTGGACACGCAACACGGTGACTGTCCCAGTCTCCTTGTGCACCCTGAAGGAAAAGCCAGCACCTAACATGCATATTGGTTCTGGACAAAGCTGGTCTCTAGCTGATGTGATGTACCAGTACAAGGAGGGCAGAAGGTACACGTTCTTCAGTCATAGTGGAACTCCAGGCACTGTTGTGGTCGTGAGCCCTTTTGGTGTGAAAGGGGGCTGAGGGTTGAAGCCAGTCAACCAGATAACGGTAGCCAGAAACACAGATACTCAGTCTGACGTGCTGCTTCCCGTTATAATCTCTTAATTTTATAAATCTCCCTCTTTGGACAGTTATGCACATAACTCTTTCTCTAGTCTTTCAAAATCCCTCAGAATAGCCATAGTTTTCCCCTC
>NW_010282387.1:0-594 GCF_000690775.1 Eurypyga helias
CCGCTCTCAGAAACACCCTGCAAGTTAAAAATCTAGCTCATGCCCACATGGGATGCGTTAACCAAATATTGTTACTAGGATGAAAAATCTCTCTGCATTGTGTTCAACACTCTGCTCCTTGCGTTAGCAGCTGTACGGTGGGTTAGACTTCCCAGTTTTACCATGTTGCACCAATTACTGCCAGTCTGAAAGATAATAAATAAAACCAAAGCTCAGTGCAAATCTGCAAGCCATCTGCAAAGTACACTTTAATTTGAAAGATTCGTGCAACCTCGATTAGCATAAATATGCAAATGGGCTTTGCTTCCTGTAATATTTTCCAGGTTCACTGCTGCTCAGCACTGCAAATTTCAGCTCCGGCTCTGTAATTAGGGGCTCGGCTGATCCGTTTGCTGGACCCTCCTCTGACGCTTGGGGCGATGTGGATTCCCCGGTAGAGGCTTAGGGCAGAAATCCCGACCGGCCCGACGGAAACGCACCCGGCGCAAGGAAAACGGCAGACAACATGGTAAGGTTCGCTTCCAGCGCAGGGGATTTCTGCGCTTCGCACACCGCAAAGAAGCCATGATGGTAGCTGCATCGTGTTTGCGGCTG
>NW_010282388.1:0-595 GCF_000690775.1 Eurypyga helias
TGAAGAAATAAATGCACAAAGACAATTCCTCTTCAAACTGGTGACTGCTCTGTTAAGACAGTCAACTTAAAAAGTCCACGAGAGATTTAAATCTTCTGCTGCTTAACTTAAAGGCGACAAACTAGACCACAAATAGTCTCTTCTCCATTTTGCAGAGCAGAATACAACTAGCCAGCTTACCAAAGACCACCAACAGTACGTCTCAGCACAACCGTCAATCGCACAGAGAAGAACAGATATGCGTACATTTATCGCAAACGTCTGCAGCTGAACTGGTGAAATGAGGAACTTTGGGATATACTGAGACGGTACAGAACTTCCAAATGGTTCCCACTGCTGACATTCCCATAGAGTGAGGTCCACTGGCTGCAATTTTAAAACTGACTTTTCACTTGTATTAATTATCTGATTATACATTTGGGTTGTGGTTTCATGAGTGTTTAGACCATGTCTCACAGATTTTGTGCAGCCAAAACTGTTTGTAAACACGCACCTCTACACACTGGTGCGGAGGTCCTGGTGTCCTCCATGACCTCACTGCAGTAAACACACCACGGCGTGTGAAATAACGAATGTCATAGAATCATAGAATGGT
>NW_010282389.1:0-596 GCF_000690775.1 Eurypyga helias
CAGTCTCCAAGTATCAGTAGATACCATTTCCAAGGTATTATATTACCTTGGGTATTTTATGTCTATTTGCCACATTTTTTCATGTCAATCTCCAAATTACAAAAAACTGTTCAGCGTGGATCTTTCCTCCCCTTTCCTACTCATTATTTATTCCTACTTTGAGAATTCGAGCCAAGAGCAGTAAGTTAATACTTATTTTGAAAGTGCTCCAGTTCTTCATAAAGAATCTGTAGGGGAAAGCAATGCTGAGCAGCAATTTTCAAGTTTTGCAGAACAAGAACATCTCAAAAAACTTCCCTAAATTACTTTAATAAAAGTATTTTTTTGTCAATAGAGCTGCAATTGTTCTAAAATAATGACCTGTTAATAACTAGTGATTGATATGAACAATCATCCAGTTAAAGCTACATCACCTGGAAAAACAGGGGATGTAAAAAGAATTAAAACACTTCAGTATTTTGTTGTAAAAATATTTAGAAATATGACAGGAAAAGTGAGAAATTTTTATCAGGTGTTTGAGGCAAGATTTTGGTAGCTGGGGTGGCCTCTCTGGAAGGATGACAAGTGGCGTTATCGGTGACGAGTGGCATTCCTCA
>NW_010282390.1:0-594 GCF_000690775.1 Eurypyga helias
GGAGCAGTCTGAGGAGAGAAAAATTCATGGCTGGTCCGCTGCTAACAGAAATCACGGCTTTCAAAGAGCTGCAGGGAGAACAAATAAAAAGAATACACCTATGAAAGCGTTTCCTCGCTTGCTTATATGCACAGGTCAAACATGAGTTTCACCTTACCCCTCTGATGACTACAGCCTTGTGACCCCACAGGAGCTGTGTTACTTCAGCAACAGCCCTACACAGCAACAGCCCCATGGTGTTCACAGACCCCTGAAGATTCCTGCCCTGCCCTCCTGCAGGAGACGCCTCAGACCAGCAGGACAGTATCTGTCCTAGGGAAATAGTGCAACTCCTTCGGTGTGGTTTCTCACTGCCAGGGTTGCTCTACTGGTGCAAACCAGAAGCTTGATGGGGCATGGAACACATTTCAGTGCACTGGCTGTGACGCCGCTTTGCTGTAGCTATAAATCATTGTAGTTATAAACTGCCTTGTGCCTTCTCATTCCTCCTCCTCAGTCCCACCTCAAACATTCTGCCCTTTCAAGTTGCCCAGGCCTTAGTTACCAACGTATGATGGCACTGGCATGCATATATAGACCAGTTGGAGCGAGTCC
>NW_010282391.1:0-595 GCF_000690775.1 Eurypyga helias
GAAAGCCCTGGCTTTGCTCCAAATTACCTTCTTATGATGATGCTGGAGAGGGTAAGGGAGGGGTTTGGATTTTACTGGCACTCCAGCATTCGGTCACAGCCCTCAGTAGCCGGCAACAGCCCAGGACCTATCATCACACCCAAGTAATGCACCTGTGTTACGAAAAGCAGTCACACTTTCCATCACCGAGGGGTGCCGATGCAAGTGCTGCCAGCTCTTCTGGCTGCTTCCCCCTGCTCCAACAACACTGCCTCTGTCTGGATTAGGCATTACGAGTTGAAACCAAAGGGAAAGAAATTAGCTGAATAGGAGGAAAATTTGCTACCATATAGCCTATTTAGACTGCAAACTTGTCTCCCAGGGGAAGTGGTAGGAAGCACCATAGCTTGAGTCATTTAAAACTACACAGGACGAAACGATCAAGAAGGCAGAGTAGGAAACTATCCTGCACTGGCAGCAGGGGAGCTTGGATCACTGCGGATGATGCTAGTGCTGAGTTTCCAAGTGGCTATGAAAACATGACGAGGCCAAGAGGAAAACATCCACTCTGGGCTTTTAAAAACAGAACAACTGAAGCCTCTTGATAATTCCCAAT
>NW_010282392.1:0-595 GCF_000690775.1 Eurypyga helias
CCGGCGCCGTGCCCCGTGGGAGAGCCGCCGCGCCGACGGGGCGCCTGGGCCCCCCTCTGTTTTGGCCGCTTTCGCGAAACCAGGGGTTGGTGCCGGGGCAGCTCCGGGCAACGTGGTGCCTTCCCGTAGCGCTCGGGAGGAAAACGCTCGGTAGCGCCTGGTGTGACGTTATTGTGGGGTCCGGGCAGCAGCCTTGGCTCTCTTGATACGTTCAGATACCATCGTAGGCAAGAACTGCCTGCTCTCACATGCCAGTTAACAAAAAACCCTAATCAAAGCCGAAGTCTTTGGCACGAAAGTCTGAGCTTAGGAAGACAGTAACGTGTCTGGAAGAAGCAGAATGGCAGCTCAGAGTAAGCCTGTTTCTGACGTGTTTTACTAATGATTAAACAGGCTGAAGAAAAACCTAATGTTTACTATTCAGACTTCTGTTGGAATCCTAGGGATTCTGACTGTGATGGAACGGTATGTAAAGATGAAAGTTCACTTTGTAACTTATTTGTGAACGGGTCCTAAAAATAAAACTTAGGAGTAAATCTTTCATCATGGTGTTTTCTCCTGTTTTCATCACATTTTCTGTTCCCTTTTTTTTTTT
>NW_010282393.1:0-597 GCF_000690775.1 Eurypyga helias
CTCTGTAGAAAGGAGCTTTTTCCCATTCCTTCCCCCTCCCCAAACCTCAGCACACATCGGGATCCCACGTTTGTGCCCAAGGCCCACAGAGGGGCCAGCGCTGAGCTCGTGGCCCCCGGGGAACGAAGCCTGTGCCCCCCATCCCACGCAGGATCCCACCTCCAGAGCTTTGATGTCGGGGTTCTCCAGGGCTGCAGACAGCTGAGCGAGGACAGGCCCCGGGAGCCCTGCGCTGCCCCCGGTAGCCCGTGTCCATCATTTATCACCACGGGGAAAGTCCCACCAGATCTGTTTCCCACCTCTTGGCCGTTTCCCTCAGACTGCAGCTGTTGAGTAGCTGGTTTCCCTCTTGCCTCTCTTGGATTTGCCAGGTCAACCGTTGTGATTAACGGGATCTTTATTTTTCTGTCTGGCTCATCCTAGAAATTCCGGGAAGGCGCCGACTCAGAAGCAGAATTCCTGATGGGCCTGCCGCCTTTGCTCAGCCTGTGAGCCAGGTGTTTACCTTTGGGTATTTCTTCCCCGGCAGGACGTTAAACTGACAGCCACGAGCATCCGATGGCCGTGTGCTGCGTAGCGGGTGGCATCTGGAGGGGG
>NW_010282394.1:0-584 GCF_000690775.1 Eurypyga helias
ATCATGGATCTTTGTGAATTGTTTAAGCAAGGACTTTCCTCTCCTGACTTCTGATATATGGAGCCCTGAACACACAAGGTCTAGGAACTCATAATGGGGTTTTGCCAAGAGAATTTAATCTCTCCTACACAGTTTATCCAATTATTCAAATATTTACCATGACAACTTCTCTCTGGTCCGTGTTAGGACTTTCATGCACAGAAATAGGAACAGTATTTCCCCTTCTAATTTTCAGCTCTGAAAAATTTTTTTTAAAGACGTTAAGTTTGGAACATGACAACCTTGTCACAGGGGCTGCATTTGAATATTACGCAACGTAAGGTAGGTAACAACACTACCTACAGTGTCAGCAGATAAAATAAGGCCCACAATTCACATTTCACTGACCCTACAAAGAGGTCATGACCTGTTCAGTCTCAAAGACAGGGCACAATGAATAGTGCAGCACAAACATGGCTGTCTCCATAGCAGTTCTATCTAACCTTGCATATTAGAGAACAGTCACTGAGTAAATTAGCTTGAATAAACAGAATGTTCTGCTTTGCAAAGTGAATATGCAGCTTCTGCAACTTTTACAGCCACAA
>NW_010282395.1:0-595 GCF_000690775.1 Eurypyga helias
CAGCAAGATCATGCTAAGGCCATGGCAGGGCCACGCTAAGGCCATGACAAGACCATGCTAAGGTGACATTAAGACTGTGACAAGACCACGCTAAGGCCATGCCAGGACCATGGCAAGGCCACTCTAAGGCCATGGCAAGGGCATGTTAGGGCCATGACAAGACCATGCTAAGGCCACAGCAAGACCGTGCTAAGGCCATGGCAAGGGCATGTTAAGGCCGTGATAGGACCACGCTAAGGCCATGACAAGACCACGCCAAGGCCATGCCAAGACCATGGCAAGGCCACGCTAAGGCCGTGACAAGACCACGGCCAGGTCCATGCCGAGACCAGGCCAAGATGACACCGAGGCCACGGCCAAAGCCCCGTCAACACCGCGGCCAAGGAGACGTCCAGCCCCCGCCCAGGCCCCGCCCACTCACGTCGCACTCGTTGCAGTAATAGGCCGGCTCGTCCTTCACTCGGCCCTGGTAGGCGATCTTCTTGCCGGCGCGGACCAGGCTCTCGCGCTGCACCTGGCAGTGCTTGATGGACTGCAGCAGGCAGTACCTGTGTGGCCACGCCCATCAGCCACGCCCCCTGGGCCACGCCCCCCC
>NW_010282396.1:0-598 GCF_000690775.1 Eurypyga helias
GCTCTGGACTCGCTCCAACCAGTCCCAGTATGTAGTCATGCCAGCAGTTATTGTCCATTCAGTGTAAGCTTTTTGTCCTAATAGTGAAAAATTTACTAGTTATTACTGCTTTGGACTACATGTAGCTGTTACAATAAGGCACCTGGAAACATAGGGCTGGCTTCAGTGGACATGGAGCAAAGTGCTTGTGGCATTACTGAGGAAATGGCTCATGATTTGGAATGCCCTGTACATAGCTCATGGCATTCTTGCAATACATGTAAAATCACTGAAATCTGAAAACTCTGAAACTTCCTGCGTCTCATGAAAACTCTAAATTCACAGAAAAACCTCTAATTTTTGCTTGATCTTTGTATCTGAACCTTTTGCCCTAAAAAGTTCGGCCAGTAAACAAAACAATCATGCTGTACCCACAGACTGAATTACCTGAAACTGATCCCCTGTATAAACCCCTTCAGGTACATGAGGGAAGAAGGCGGCAGGTGTGGAAGTACGGCCTGTGGGTGCCTTCCTCAGCCCATGCCGTCGTGTTGAGGCAGCGCCGCGCCGGGCCAGGCCGGGTCAGTCAGCAGCGGGCATGCACGGCTGGCTGTGGCGG
>NW_010282397.1:0-597 GCF_000690775.1 Eurypyga helias
CATTCTATGATTCTATAAAATGCATAGCACTTTGTATCAATCAGATCAAAGGTGCATGGTTATGGTGTGAATCTTTTTGTAACAAACAACTTTGTATCTTTTCCTGTTTTAAGAATCTACTTAAATTTGCAGTAGTGCTTATCTAAATCACTCAGATTCAAAGCTACAAGAGATGCACTTTTTTTCAGTTCTATCGTACAAAGACTACCACAGGAAGGTTCCTTTTAGGTACAACTAGGTAAAATGCCAATCCTTTGTCATCCTATACAGATTTATTCCAAGTAAAATGAATTTATGGGACACAAAGATATAGCTGATAGGAGAGTCCTGTGGCTGCTATGGCTCCAAGTGTAGATGGTGCTACTGCGCTCTCTCACCCCATCTGGAAACCCCCCTTGGAGGATTTACACTCCCCTGACTATGTATATAGAGTGCGGTAGACTAAATTTCTATGTTCGATAACTGAAGTTAATGTAACTATACTCTGTCCCCAAACACTTTTCCCTCTCATGAACACTCTTGGTTTAGTTGCGGAGCATAATGATGTCATTTGGTATCCATTGCTATTTGGGATAGTGTGCTGGGTTCAGTCAGGAA
>NW_010282398.1:0-597 GCF_000690775.1 Eurypyga helias
TTTTTTTGTTTGTTTGTTTGTATGAAAAAGCCTGTTTACATGCTTTCATCTAGATCCTTTTTCTAGGATTTTTGATCTTCAGGCTTCTATCTATTAATGGCTTCCACTAAATCCCTGAATACTCTGAACATAGGAAATCCCAAAGCAGAAGGCGTTGATCCTAAAATGGTTTAAACTATGGCATTTTGAGTCATGGCTGGGAGAGGGTCTCCAGAATTAACTTTCCCAATTTACAGACGGATGTTGAGGCATCTCAGATCTGAATTGCCCTCTGTATCTGCCAGGCTTTCTGCTGACAAAAGGGACATGATTATCCAAAGCTGTCTTTAATTTAAGTGTCTCGGTGAGGAGATTAACTATAATCTGAGCCTAATAAAATACACACAGTCAATTGCAATGGTACCTTGCTATTATGTGCCGTTACCTATCATTTGCCAGTATGCAAAGCATACAGATATTCGAGCTACAGTTTGAAAATTACTACCAAACCCTGACAATAATTTATTCTCAGATATCAGTCATATTCCCCAGAGTGTGACTGCTGCCATTGCTTTGCATTTCTTCAGCCACTGATAGTGAACTGTCTCTAATAGTCGC
>NW_010282399.1:0-597 GCF_000690775.1 Eurypyga helias
ACGGCAAAAGAACCTATGCATCATTGTTATTGATTTTGCAGGTGACACTGACTCCTCATGTTCTGGCAGGAAGTTCAAATAACTGGTCTGTTGGAAAGACTGACTGGCAACCTCAAACCCAGGTTGATTATAAGGGTACTTAGACAACAATCCCTACTTTACCATGTAGTTTGTTTCCTACCCCAAAGATCAAGATCTCCTGTCTTACACCGTTCTACCCTCCCTGATGAGCTGACAGTTCTGTAGCACATTTCTTGATTAAACTAGAAGAAAATACACAAACTGGACCCCTATAACCTGGAGAAGACAATAAGATAATGAATTTGTCATGTGTCCAAATGTAACTGTTTGTACTCCCTGTGAACATGGGAAGAGGAGGAAAGGAAATTTGTATCACTTTGTTTCTATAGTTTTTCACTCCTAGCTGCTGCCAACAACCTCAGCCTTTGAGGTTCATACATAAATATGTCAGTGTTTACAATTGTGTGGAAAACTCTTTATGGGAGATGGCAGGAGAGAGTTCACATTTGTCTTGCAATGAGGTGTATACCTCAGCAGCTGTTACAAGGCTTAAAAAACCAACCAAACAAACCAAAA
>NW_010282400.1:0-598 GCF_000690775.1 Eurypyga helias
CCACACTTCTGATACAGCAGAAGCATTAGTCGCTGTATTATTCAATACAACTTTTCTGTTTCGTGGTTTGAGTAAGCAGGATTTTAATTCCAGCTTTTTAATTCCAGTTTATTTTATAGAAATCAGAGAAACACCATTAGAGCCAGCAGAGAGGGGCAGTGGTCAGAGATGCTGAACTATTTCTTCACAAAAACGCTCCTTGAGAGGCATTAACAATGGCAGACTTCTTACAGGTGACACATACGGAGCAAGCCCGTATGACATCGCCTTCCCAGGGGTTCTCACCTCTTCTGTAGCACCTTTGTTTCTTCTGAATTCTTCCCTGGCCCAGTCCTTCAAATAGCGGCGATCCGCTTCCGCAGGGACATCGCGGATAGCCCGCAGGATCTTCCTGTACAGCTGGAGAACCTGCTGCCGCCTCAGGAACTGGGAAAGAGAGAGAAGTCCATCCCCCATCCCAGGACACGCTGCTGAGAGCTGACCCCTCAGCAGCGCCCTGCTTTGCTTTCAGGGCCGTTTAGAAGGTCACCAAGCTCCCAGTCGCCTTTTCTCAAGGGTGCAGCACGGCCTCACGCCCCAGTCCGGCAGGCTCGGGTGC
>NW_010282401.1:0-596 GCF_000690775.1 Eurypyga helias
TATTATATTATAATTTTATAATCTTTATTATTTTTGTCCTATACATGTATTATATGCATAAATCCAACTTAAAACTGTACAACACTGTTAACAGTTTCCTTGATAGACAAGAATAAGATAGGATTGATTTGATATGGATTAATGCATTTACTTTCCAGTAGTGCCAAAAAGAACTGAGCATTAGAACTACATTGTGCCAGTCATGGTAAAAAACATTTGTACTATTTGTTTTTGTTTCCAGTGGTGACACTTTGGTCTGACAATCAAGATGGAACAGTGAATTAAGAAGCCAACACAGGATAGTAAAACAACAAGAAGGAGAGGGAAATCAGTCCTTCTGTGGATGGCATTCCACACAAACAAATTACAGAAAACTATAAACATCTATTGGAAAATGGAGTTTTGAAATTAGATCCTTTTTACAGGAAGGCTTCCCATTGAATACTGCAGTTACAGATTATCTGGATAAACTCTGATTAAACAGAAGAGAATTTTTTCCTTTCACACACATGGGAGAATCTTCAAATAATTCTTCTTTACATAATGAAACAACAGCAAATGTGAAATACATTTGTGTTGGATTCAGTCAGGAAAGA
>NW_010282402.1:0-597 GCF_000690775.1 Eurypyga helias
CAGCAGGCACAAAATACGCCATAGGTTCAGACCATGTCTTCTCAAGAGGGTCATTACTCCACAGGACTTTGTTCACTTGAGGCCATCCCAGCCCCAGCAAGAGGAGCAGCTTCCTCAGAAAGGGTCACATGCTTGAAGAAGCAACATGTGTTGCGTACTGAAAAGCAGTTAAAAATTGAATGCATAATGACTGAGCCAAATGAGAATTTATCCACCAAAGTTTCAGTGATTTAAGATTGTGTGTGTGTGTCGTATACATTTCAGAAAAGAGTTGTTTTGAGAACTTTCATGTATCAGAAGGTTTTCAAAAACATTTTGAAACGTTGGAGCATCCCATATCAATACATTTTCAAGCATAACAAAGCAAATCCCTTTTGTCAGTTGGAAAGAAATTTTTCATCCGAAAGGTTTGGTTAATGTATACATACATAAGAATAAGAAAACTCAAAAGCAACACAAAACATTTCAAAACTATATAAAGAGCTTAAATTAATGTCCTTTTTTTAATTCTGATAGCACACATTTGTGTTCAGCACATTTTTTGACACTGTTTTCTGCCCTTGATCAGAAAGAAATATCACTTTTCATGCTTAGTCC
>NW_010282403.1:0-597 GCF_000690775.1 Eurypyga helias
CCCTGCACCGGATTCTCCACTGTCAAACAAAAAAGAAGCAGAGAGCGTGTGGTCAGGCAGGCAGGCCCCTGGCAATGGGCAGCCCTGCAGGGACCCGAGATGGGAGTGTACATACGTGATGAGGATCGACTGGTTCTCGCGATCTATGAAACAGGCAGAATGAAAGCGAATGTTAGCAGTTGTCCTGAGTAACACTAAGCTGAATGAGAAGTACAGCTGCAAATGGAAGCTGGGCTTCTCCCAATACCAAGAGTAGTAGTCCAAGTAGACCAAGACTACCCAATTCCCTTCCAGCTCCCAACAGTAGAAATTATAAGCTGAAATGCATGCATAGAGCTGTCAGAGGCATGCGGTCCTCATACCACCTGTGCCTTTCATACAGTTCTCTTCAAGAAATCTAATCAAACTTCCTACCTATATTCAAAAGATCTGTATGAAGACAACCAGGTGATCAGGACCAGTTAGCATGGCTTTATTAAGGGCAGGTCCTGCTTGACTAATCCAATCTCATTCTATTAGAAGAATAAGATAAGAATGATATGCCATTCGTATGGGTTGAGGATGTAGTCTAACTAGACTTCAGTAAAGCATTTGACA
>NW_010282404.1:0-597 GCF_000690775.1 Eurypyga helias
CCCCGTTCTCGGGAAGAGAAGGAATACGTAACCGAGAGTCACCTGTGCGGAACGCTTTCGATCGTCGGGAAGAATCTGCTTGAGCACGAAGGTGCGCACGTTAGGTGGCGCTATCCCCCCTCGCGGCCGGCGCCGTAGTAAACGCACCTGGCTCTGCAGCTCTCCGCGAGTTGCGGGGTTCCGTTCCGCACGTCGCCCCCTCCTCCCGGAGCCGGGGGAGTCGCGTCGTCGCCGTTGGCGCGTGCGTCGCGCCGTTCTACACGGACGGCGGGCAGGGATGGACGCGTGCCGTGAGTACCGCTGGCGTTGGCGCCGTGTCGGCCCTCGCGCGCGGTCGCCCGAGCCCGCCCTGCTCCGACGGGACTTAGCCGCGTTTCCGCTGGGGGGCCGGGTAGACCTGTTGTCCGCCCGCGACGCGGGGCACGAGCGTGGGGTCGCTGTTGTCTCGCGCCTCCAGTTTGGCCACCGCAGAAGTCGGTGTCGCTCGTGCGCCACCCCGGTGGGTTACACGTCGCGCGCTCGCAGCCTGTCGCAGTTTCGGACTCGCCTGCCCGTACTATAGGGGAGCGCGAGACGAGCAGCAGCGCGCTCAGGCAC
>NW_010282405.1:0-598 GCF_000690775.1 Eurypyga helias
CTTTTGCCAAGAAAGTTTGGACCAGTGGATCCTTGAGTTCCTTTCCAACCTGGTATCTATGTTCAGCATCATGCTGTTGACAAAAAACCTCAGGGATGGTAATTTGGATAGTTAATTTGATAGCTACAGACTTCAGATATATTGCTTTTGTGTTGCTTTTAGACAGCTATTCTTTTTTTGTTTTTCCCAGAGTGAATCCAGTGCTGATGTTACATAGTAAATTCTGATTCATCCAAGGACATTAACTAACCTTAGGCTATCCAGGCATATATTGACCCACAGGTATATTGGTAATTTCATTAGTTGGGTGTTTGCCTACTTGAGAGATCTGAACTGTACCTTTCTTTAACAATTCCTGTAAGTGATGCTTTCAGAATACAGTAATTCTGGAAATCACATTTTTTTAGGCTGAAAATGCTGGTATGCTAGCTTATATAAAACCATTCTCAAAAGCGATGCCTTAAAAAGTCGCTACTTCTGGGAATGACTGCTTAATTGCAGGACTTAAAAAGATAACATGAACAGAACTTGAACGACAAAAATGTTTTCTCTCTTAGGAAGATTTGGATGTACTATAAAATGCCATCTGCCTAGTCTT
>NW_010282406.1:0-598 GCF_000690775.1 Eurypyga helias
TGTACAGATCTGAACAAAGTTTGCTTAAATGAGTTCTAACTATTGTTTGTGTTGGTGTTATCTTTCTATTGCCATCACTTTCCCTGTGAATTATAGTGTAGGAGTGTTTACAAAAACACGCTCCTGGAAATGAAGGGGTGTAAAGTATTTGATAATAGGACTTAATATTTTACTATAAACTTTATTATATGTGAGGAGGGAGGGAGAAGTACCACATTCTTGGAATGATGGTAGAGGTAGTCTGTGTTTCATATGCAGCTTAAAATAATTATTATGAGCCAACAGAAGTGTGTTACTGAATGTTGAGGGAAGTAGTATGACAGCAGAAACGGATAATATGAAACAGATGTACCGTATGTTACTGTGCATTTGTTTTCTATAATAAAACCATGGGGCATGCAAGAATAAATGTATTCTTCATAAAAAAACTAAATTGTATTTCTTTTAGTAAAGGTTGGGCAAATCCTCTAATTTATATTTCAGATTCATTCAGAGGAACTATCTTTATGTCTGACGTGTTTACTGTGTTATAATCACTGATAATATTTTTTCCCCAATTTTTTTCTGGGGGGTTGGTGGTGGTGTTTTTTGTTTGTTT
>NW_010282407.1:0-599 GCF_000690775.1 Eurypyga helias
CAGCAGGCCTGGGGCCCTGCATCTGTGCACAGGTTGTTGGGTGTCGTGCGCCGTTGAGATAAATTTCATTCCCTGCCCACGGAGAGCCCCCTTCCATCATTTTTGCGGGCTCGTAGCTCCGCGTGCTTCCGCGGGTGTCCGATTTAAAGCCTCGCTCTCTAACTACAGGCGTGTTGTGGGTTGTTGTGGCGTTCCTAAAGAGGTGACTGGCGCTGGGATCCACAGACACCCAGCGAAACTGGGATTCTCGAGGCTGTTGTGCAGGAACGGGTGTCCTGTGCACGCAGGCACGAGCCTGGGCTGGAGGAAGGCAACCGAAAGGCTCCCATGTGTTCGACCTGATCTTGAACTAAGGGTCCAGCTCACCTGACAAGCCCAAAAGCCACTGATACGTTTAGCGTAAATATTAATTATTTGGAAAGGAAAATTAGAACTGGGGTTACTTCTGGTGGTGGTACAACCGGCTGCGTGACTCAGGCACGCTACGCCCCTGGTTTGGCCTCTTCCAAAATGTGACAAAGGCTTAACTCCAGTGCTTTAATTAAGAGTTGTTTGCACTCATCAGTACAGGGTGAGAATGGCCGGAGGGCAGACACAA
This sequence comes from Eurypyga helias, assembly GCF_000690775.1. Classification (NCBI taxonomy): domain Eukaryota; kingdom Metazoa; phylum Chordata; class Aves; order Eurypygiformes; family Eurypygidae; genus Eurypyga; species Eurypyga helias. Next base: position 599 of record NW_010282407.1, read on the forward strand.
G
>NW_010282408.1:0-596 GCF_000690775.1 Eurypyga helias
TCCCAATTAATACAGCACAGTGATTTACAGATAAAGAAATCAATCCCGAAATACTAACATTAGGAAGTAGAGCATCCAATGCTTCTACTTCGTAATGCATCACGTCCAGCTAGGGTTTAGCAGCAACAGTGATTAAAATACTACACGTGAGGAAAAAACGGTAACCCTGGAAACCATGGATGCTTTGTGAAGCATCAACTGGAACAAGAAACAAAACCAAGCAAGAGCAGAACACATGGCTATAAAGACTTTTCCAAACAAATCCTAGGTACAACAAGCTATGTTTCCCTTCAGAAAATGTGGCTCATGTCAGGCAAGTTTAAAGGAACCTAAGTCAACCAGAAATAGTCAGGCACCATAAAATTCTTATAGAAAGGCTTAAAAAGGCTTACCAAACTCTTACAGCGTGATATCTTTATTACATTAAGGACCATCTTATCATGTTAACAACTGCAATTTAAGGACATGTAAAAACATGCCAATACCTAACTTTTCTTTTTCCACTAGCTAATCCCAAGTAATTCTCATCTCACTAGAGAAGCAGTCAATACCAAAAAGAAGTCAATTACGCTGTAGTTGTGGCAGTTACAATCCTA
>NW_010282409.1:0-599 GCF_000690775.1 Eurypyga helias
CCCGGCTGCTCCCCAGCCCTAGGCTCCTAACTCCACGGCTGTCGTGCTGCCCAACTCCTCCCACTGCCACCTTCTGGCCACAGGCAGAGGCCACATAACCCACTTAACCTGCCAAACGTTTTGGTGCAGGGCAGCCTTCCCCACGGAGCACCTCTGCCAAAGGGCTGCCCTCCGGCTGCGCAAGCCTCACCTTTGAGCCAGAGACCAGCCGGCCGCCCAGCTGGTCATACTGCAGGGCCGTGACTGCCGCCTTGTGCCCATTGAAGGTGATACTCGCTTCTCCGCTTAGCAGGCTGAAGACACGGATCGATCCATCTTCATACCCAACAGCCAAGTGCAACCCGTCTGGATCAGGGCAGAGGCAACTCACTTCCTGCTTCAGACCCTTAAGGATAAGAACCTGCAATTTTTAGGAGAGAAAACACATATAATGTTGATAAATGACATGTCAGAGCCCGATACCTAAACAGCAGGAAGAATATACTCTGCTCTCCTGATCCTCCAACTCAGCACTTCTGCCACTTAGGAGGTTCATTTTTCAGCTTCCTGCACCGAATACAGCGTCATTAGCCTCATCAGCCCCTTGCCAACCTCATGGA
>NW_010282410.1:0-596 GCF_000690775.1 Eurypyga helias
AGAGAGGATGTCCTCCTCTTTTCTAGGAGCTGAGGCCTTCGGAGCACCCAGCCCACCGTAACACACCCCAGAGCACACAGACCAAGGGCATGGAGGGGCTACAGCCTCCTTGTCCTCAATCCCAAATCCACACCTGGTAACATGGAGCGAGAATTTGGATCTCAGTAGGAATAAAACCTTGCCACGTCACGCAGGGTGTACAGTCTGGCACTGCTGCCTCGCTTTCAAATAAACAGCAGTGTAGGTGGGCCAACGGCACAGGACTTTGGCAACGAAGTCCTTAACTTCTGTTGCTTTCTGAGACACAGTTTCTTGTTGACAGAACATCCCCATGTTTTGTGACTAGTTTTGAATGTGAGCCTCATCTGACCACATCAACAAACAGAGGGACATCACAAGGTAAAGGAGCCATTGTCATTTGGGATTTTGCTTCTCCCGGCAAAGGTGGCTAAGAAATGGTTTTTGGAAGAAATCCAAAAATCCAGTCCATTTCCATATGCAGAAAAACCTTAAAAAAAAATTAATTTTAGGTGGCTGAGCCCCCCACCGTGTGCTTTCTTCTAAAACTCGAGTCACAGCTTTATTTGCATGACTAA
>NW_010282411.1:0-599 GCF_000690775.1 Eurypyga helias
CAGCTGAATGGCAAAAATACCACAGTTGAAATTAATTGAAGCTAAAAATGTACTGGTTCACAGAAGAAAAACAATTCCAACTTTATAAATGAAAACGATGAGCACTCTCACTGAAGGAAGAGACCTTGGATGACAGGTTCCATCAGATGACCAGCTAGACAGACCAGGACTCTTCAGCCAGTGAGAGACAATGGATGGGGGATGTGGGAGAAGTCTAAATAATCCTGAGAGGATGTGGAGGTGCATAGGGATCAGCTAGCCCTTGTTTCCTACAGGCATGAGATATCCAGCAGCAGCTGGACACAAACTCAGTACTTCTCCATACAGCAGGTGGATGTTAAAAGGGGACCAGCAAAGGGTGAGAAAAATGAATGGAAGGAATATCCACCAAATCCAGTCAAATCCTGGCTCAGGTTGCCCCCAGGCACAGATCGAGGGAACCGGGAAGGCATCACTGCGGGATCACCATGTTCTTGTCCTCCTGGGGACACAACACAGGGGTAGGTGTGACCTTTAGTCTGCCTTGAAATTCCTCTCCGCGGTTTGGAAAGGCACAGCACCCCTTCGGCAGACCCTGTGGTATTTTTGCCATTCAGCTG
>NW_010282412.1:0-599 GCF_000690775.1 Eurypyga helias
TTTTTTTTTTTTTTTAATTGGAAGTCCAACATCTGATTTGGTTCCATTCCAGTAGTAATATTTAGAAACAGCAGTTCTGCATTCTGCTACACTCCCATGACTGCAGAGGCACTAACTTTCTGTGACTGCACCACTTAACCTTTATTCAGGAGCCATAAAAGACTGTAGTCTCTGGTGTTTTTCTGTGCTCCCATACTTCTTTTGAATATATACAATATGTCCTATGACAACACAAGCCATGACCTTCTTAGGTGACATAATGAGAAGGACTGAAAAATATAGGTCAAGAAAACAGCAGTAGCCTTGCACTGGGGAATTCTTTTGCTAGGCACTGCTGTGGAGGGACAGCAGAGATTGCTTGGCATGACAGTCAGGTCTAGAGACTTCAAATTGACTTGGACAATGGAGGAATGAAATATGAATCTCTGTGCACACGCTAGTAGGAAACCATCACTGAGACAGAAACTGAAAAGTTAATGTTTGGTCAAATTAAAAAATTAGAATTCCCCACAGCAGTCAGAATTTGTATCCTAGCACGGGTTGATGACAACTGGTGTTTGCTATTAAGGCTATAATTCATAGAATCACAGAATTGTTCA
>NW_010282413.1:0-598 GCF_000690775.1 Eurypyga helias
ACAACCTTGCTGCTCTGTAACGCCGTGGAGGATTTTAAAACCTTTACACGCTGTACAAAGCGTGAAGTTGCTTCCAGGAATGAATTGCATCCAGGCGCCACAAAGTTTTCACTCACCCGTACGTGCGCTAGTAACAGCCCATTAATATTTCTCGCAGACGTCTCTCCTCGAGGAAGAAGGACTTCAGCAACACATGAGACCAAAACAAGGTACAGTAAAAAACAGGGTGCGGCCAAAGAAGTCCGTGTTGAACATCTACTGCTGGTAAAGGTGGAGCTGATAGAAGAAATAACACGGGAAACATTCAAGCACAACATGACAAGAGGTAAAAATCAAACCAGGCAAGTAGCTACCTGTGCATTGTCATGTCCACCTCACATCTGTCCTCTACACTTCTTTTTGGGCTCTCTGCAGCAGTCACGCTCTCTGTGTTTGCACACAGCTGCTATCCCAGCAGGGGAAGCAATTGGCACTGAAGTCCTTCACTTCATTAGCTTCCAGGCTTTATTAAAGACCCTTAACGGGGAGAGGATGAACTAACTGCTAGCATCAGCTGGCGTAAGGGCTCTGGCCCTTGCACACAGCACACGGATGTTCA
>NW_010282414.1:0-599 GCF_000690775.1 Eurypyga helias
GAGCAAGGGGAGACCCTGACCGTTGTCACTGAGCCCTTCAGTGAGGGAATAAATTCACCTTTAATGAAGTATACAGTTTTATAATATGCAAGGAATAAGCTTACATCTGTGAATCTGGAGCTGGGCGTTTCTTTAACTCTGGCTTCCCATGCCAACCTCTCGTGCTGGGGCTGGGTGCTGGTAACCCCGCAGAGTACGTCAGGACCTGGGACACCACTTAATGTGAGACCAAGCGCAAAGGGTTCTCCAGAGCCATCACCCTCTTCCTGGTGCTCTAGCTGTAACCCACCCAGACACAGGTTCTGGGGTGCTGGCGGCAGTGTTGGGGACCAGGCACAGGCAAGAGGAGTGACAGAGCATTTGGGGAGGGACCAGGTGGATTTTCATTGATTGATTCAACCTTCTTGGTCCAGAAAATTCAGAGAAGAGATGGGGTATACAAGGGCTGGCTGTTATGACAGACCAGGTAGTTCTGACGTGCAGAAGGTTTGAGCTGTGCTGTCTCTGGGGCATCACCTCTCCCAGACACTCTCACAGGCTTTTTCCCTCCCTCTCCAGAGGTGATGTGTTCTCGGCCACCAAACATCGCCAACGGGCTG
>NW_010282415.1:0-600 GCF_000690775.1 Eurypyga helias
CCTAGGACCTCCCCAGGTGAAGCAGTGCCTCGGGATGCCCCGCGCACACAACTCTCCCAGGGATGTCCCCTCGCCAGCTCTTCGGTGGGCACAGGGCAGGGGTTACTCTTAGGGATACACAGAGAGGCCGGGCAGGAACAGCCCAGCCAGCAATCTGGCTCTGGCTGCAGGGCTGTGCTGGCCTCAGCAGTACCAACCAACCTGGGCAAGTGGGATGCAGGCTGGGGAGCCAGCAACACCTGTGGGCTTGGGTGCTGCTGACCAGTGGCCTCAGTGGCCCATTTCCTTTGCAGGAGCTGCAGGCAAAGCGCAGCTGGCCAGAGGTGACTCCAGCAGGCTTTTGTATTCTGAAGCCACACTCTATCAGGTCTTTGTATTGGTTTTTGGGTACCAAAACCAGTGCCCAGAGCCTCTGTGAAGTCCTGCCACTGTGCGGGATAGTGATGCTGTCCCACTGCTCCTGCACATGGAGCAGGAAGAGGGTCCGGCCAGCAGCCTCAGGCCACTCCACTTGCACATCTCTTCAGATGATCCTTTCAGTGCAGCATCCTTAAGGGCAACAGCAGCAGAGAGAGCAGACGTGTCACAGCACCACTCCCC
>NW_010282416.1:0-600 GCF_000690775.1 Eurypyga helias
GGGTCTGCTGCAAAGAACCGCCTGGAAGTAGTGACCTTGTGCTGTGTGGGGTCCCTGCAACACACACCGATCTCTGTTCCCAGGCAGAAGAGGTTTCTTTGGGTTACTATTAGCCTTGCTGTTGCTCTTGTAGTGCTACTGCTACTGTTATGAGTAGGGCTATCATTAGGCTCTCAGAGGGCCTTCAAAGTTGCCCCTAACACCCAGCATCGGTCGTAGGGGTGAGGATGTTTCTTCTAAGCAAATACAGTGCCGAGTTGTTTCTGTTCTCCTGATGAACTCGGCAGTTCAGGGAAGGACCTGAGCATGTTGCATCAGCACCTCTTCCAAGAGCAACCGACGCTGTGATTCCCTCCTGCGCACTGCTGCGAGAAACCGCCTCAAGAAGAGCTGCACGAGTCACCAGTGTTTGCATGCCATGGAAAGCAAACGGAACGGCATGTGATGGTGAGAGTCAGACCTGAGGGGGCAAGTGATTTTATTGGCATTTAACTCCCCTCCCACCCAGACTAAGTGATTATGGGAAATCTGGAAGTGGTTTTTCTTCCACTAGCATCTCGGCAAAATCGAGGCGGGTTTGCTTCCTACAAAGAACCTCTT
>NW_010282417.1:0-599 GCF_000690775.1 Eurypyga helias
ATGGGTTCCTTGTCTTGGGAACTACCATCATCATTTGCTTAGTCCATCCTGAAAAATGTTTAATGGAAAGAGAAGTAGCTCATGTTGGGCAGTGAAGAATGAAGCACTTCCGAATATAGTTGGTTGACCTGTGCAGATTAGAAATTATGTTCTGAGTGACCTCAGTATCCAGAGGTACACTGTGGTGTAGCAGGAGAGGTGAATGATAGAACTGAAGGGTTACTGAGCTAGCTCAGGCCTGCTGATGAGCTAGCTAGTAATTGCTGTATGTTCTTGAAACTTGTGTGACTGGTAGCATTTATCCCTTAATTTTGAGCACTGTCAACAATGAGACTGTTGAAAAGCTGTAATGTACATTCCCATTTCAGCTTCCACTGTGAAAATACAGTAATTTATATTGTGGCACAGTGAGTTATATATAGTGCAAAGGCAGAGCGTGAAAGAATTAATATGGGTATTTTGTATTACAGTAGGGAAGGCTAATGGAGCTCTGGAAAGTAATTTTTAAAAGATCAATCTGCATTGTAAAGCAGCAAATGTGATGATAATTCTTGAGTCTTGGAGCATGTAGGGTTGTGGAGGTTTTTTTGTTTGTTTAT
>NW_010282418.1:0-600 GCF_000690775.1 Eurypyga helias
AGACTTTCTTTACAGCTCTTTTTACTTTTAAGAGCAGCAGAAGAGTTATTACTTTGATATTCATCTACAATTTGGGTCAGGAAAACGCTTCAGGCTCTTTGCAGAAAGCAGGGAGAATATGCCGAACTATACTGCTGCATTATTTATAGAACATACATTTTATGCACTCGGACGATTAACATTTGCCACACGATAAAACCCCTTTTTTTGCCAGCTTGGAAGTCTCTGTAAAAACCACACAATTCCTACGCTTGCAATTCAAATGCTATTTTTGTTTTGGTCTTTCTTGAAAGCGGCAGATCCAAAACCGCCTGATGTAAGTATCACGATATTAGTGTTCGGCTTGACAAAGGAACAGCTGCCGTGTATCAGCAGTTTGTTCAAAGTGCTGAGGGCATTTCTTCTGCATCCAAAAATATTAATGGCCGTATATCCACCTCCTGATGACTGTGTGAGTCATAGTCACTCGGGTTTTTTTCCTGAAGTGAGGCTTTCAGCGATCAAAGGAGGAAAAAAAAATCAGCATCTTCTGGCCTTTTATCCCACCTTCTATCTAAACTTTTCAAATTGCTTTGAAAACACCAAGGCAAACGACACCAC
>NW_010282419.1:0-600 GCF_000690775.1 Eurypyga helias
GATTCTATGATTCTATGATTGTCCTTGTCTCCTGCTCCTTAGGCAGTTCCAGAGCCATGGCAAGACAGTGGAAATAGGAGATAAGACCTCTTCAAATGGCTACAGTCCTCATTCCATCCATATTTTTTTTGTGGAAAAGGCTTTTAGAGAAAGAATGGCTTATTTAATTTTTATTTTCAGTCCAACCATCAACAAACAACCCATGATTTCGGACAAATGACATCTAATGATGATGTTCATCTTCTGCCTTGTAGTTTTAGGTTCCCTGCCTCTGCTCCTGCAAGGGAGAGTGCCATCAGCTTGCATTGCCTTGACTTGCTCTCCTGCTGTGTCTCCAATGGGACACAATTTGAAGGAAATACTGTCATCATCCTCCATGAGGAAAAAGCAGAGCAGGCTGGGAGTGAGGAGAGCTCCACACATTAATCTCAGGGTATTATCTTGCTTTACTATCTTCTTCTACACACCCAGCAGATAGCTCTGCCTTTATAGAAAGCGATCCTTCCCAGCGTCTGAGCGAGCTCTAGGCCTTTCTGCTCGGCTCTGCACAGCATGCCCTGCCTGCCCATTCACATCCAGGTTCGAGAACGCCTGAGGAAC
>NW_010282420.1:0-602 GCF_000690775.1 Eurypyga helias
AGAGAGGGCTCTGCATGTGCAATTCATGTTCAATCACCCACAAGTTTGAGTGGTAGAGGGCTCCTTCAGCGAGGTTTGGGCCTCTCCCGTAGCCTCCTCCTCCAAGAATGCATTCCCCCAAATGTGATAAAACCCAAATGGCTCACAATGGACTGGAGAAGCAGTTTGAATATTGATCCTTCTTTGCAGAACTGCCTCCAGATCAATTACAGAATGCTGTATGTTGAAGGGTGCTGAGCCATGCAGGAAAGTGAGATGCCAGATTATGTTCCTCAGGAGTGCCAATTGTGCCAATAAAAGCAAGGCAGGAGCAGGGAGGTGCTTCCACTCACATTCAGCAGCAGTGTTCTGCTGCAGTGCAAGCCTCAAGCTGGGCAAAGCTGGCAGCAGGACTAGGAGCCCGGGCTTGGTTGTTCCCCACGTCTTTAAAACCACTGGAACCTGATGAAACCCCGTGAGCTCAGGTTAGTGAGGGCTTAACACAGCTTCTTATAGCGGGAGTTGCACTGCGCTGCTGCTTCTCGGTGGCATTTAGCTCTGAACCTGCTGTGCTGGGGTTGGGATTGTGGGTGTGCTGGGAGCTGGCCACGAGCCGGCCGTGT
>NW_010282421.1:0-601 GCF_000690775.1 Eurypyga helias
TTTTTTTTTTTTTCCCCCAGAACCAAGGAATGATGACCTCAATATGGGGCACACAGTCCTTCTATGTAAGACTAAAAAGGGTATTTTGTTAATTTGTATTTCTTATAAGTTGTCTAGTATTAATTAAATTTTATATTTGAACAATATCTCTGAAATATATCTATAAACATTTTAAACATATTGGATTTTTATAAACCAGATTCATTAGCAGGCTTCCTGAAGCAAATCCATTCTCAGCATGAAGATTCTAGATTTTTTAATTTAACTTTCCAGCCACAACATGCCAGATAGGAGTAAAATGCCTGACAATTATTTTTCTAGAGAATCTGACTAATTCAGCTTTGCTAGGGTTTGTTCCTGTAGACTGCCTGGTTGTTTCTTACTACAGCCATGTCTCACAGAAAATAATCCAAGAAAACTAGATTTTACATTATCATACCATGCAGCATGCTTAAAAAGACATTGAGCAACAGCTTTGCAAAATTAGAAACTACTGAAAATTTTGTATTTTAATTTATACTAAACCATCAACCACATGCCTGGGATGTTCAACATACATATATGGATATGGGTATGAATACAGAATCATAGAATTATAGAA
>NW_010282422.1:0-604 GCF_000690775.1 Eurypyga helias
CTGTCAGTCACGTGACAGGCGTCGCACATCGCCTGGGACGAGCCCCGGTGACCGGGACCGTGGGACGGCCCGCCCTGGGGCTCGGGGCTGCCAGCACAGGGCCTGAGTGCGCACGGCTCCCGGGAATGCTGGAGGCACAACCGAAAGCCGGGATGGATCAGCTTGGCACGGAACAGGCCTCTGACTGCTGCGTGTACCCAGTCCTGCCGGCTTCCCGCCCTTTTCCCAAAGCCTGTTGGGGAGAGTTTGGCAGCAAAACATCTGAAAGCAGGCAGCGTGGGGCCCAGCCCGGTTCCCTGCCGACGCCCTCAGCCATGCTCCCAGCTTCACAGGAATCCGCGTTCTAGTTCGCCCCAGGCTGCAGCTCATTTCACCCAGGGCCGGCTCTCCGGAGGAAGCGGCGTGGGCCGCAGCCACCTTCCCTCACCAGCCGTGCGCTTCGGGATCTGCCCGTGGGTTGGGCGGTGGGCAGAGGCAGGGCAGGGCATGTTGCTGCCGGAGCAGATTGTTCTGTGGGGTCAGGAACCGTCACTGGGACCAAATAAATACCAGCCAGAGTAACAGCTGGGCTGTAGTAACCAGCCAAGCACAAGTACAGGCTCGG
>NW_010282423.1:0-603 GCF_000690775.1 Eurypyga helias
CCTTTCAGTAACTTCTCTTACCTCCTACCTAAAAATCTACGAATACCTGTAGGAACTGTTCAGCATTGCTGTGAAACTGTGGGTTTTGAAACCCCAGACTAACACTGACAACCTTGCCGCGCCTGTGGTCCCGGCCCAAGGACTTGGGGGCAGACTTGTGTGCTCTCAGAGGTGAAACGCTGGGGAAAGCAGGCTGGGGTGTTTTACGCTGACCTGTGGAGCTGAAAGCTTTGCCGGGGGCTGAAAGAATGAATTCGTTCTTGTGCCAAAACATGACATGCAATTAAAGACTGTGTTGGTAGCCGGGTTCAGATGTAAAGGAAACATGGTGTGGGAGCGCTGGATGGTAAACACAGACACAGTTATCGTATTTTGACACTTGGACTTGAAAAAGTGTGCAGTGGTAAAATTGAGAACGTGCATCTTTTGGCTCAAACGGAGATAGAAATTTGCAGCTAAGCGTTATCCCGGTTGGGTGGGAATAAAGAGAGAGTTGAAAAAAAATTAAAAACAACGCAAACAAAAACCTCCTCACAACCTTCCTTTGCATTTAAACCCCTTTTCCTGTTGTTTCCGATGAAGCCCAGGCAGGGGAACGTCGCC
>NW_010282424.1:0-603 GCF_000690775.1 Eurypyga helias
TTCGTGAGCGGGAGGGACGGGGACGCACCGGCCCAAGTCCAGCTGTGCGCGGAGCAAGGGGCAGCGCTGCGGGTCGGGAGCGGCGTCAGCGCAGCCAGCGAGGTCCGGGCCCTGTGCCCATCCTGCCCTCCCAAGGGCTCCCCTCCAGCAGGACTGTATCCCCCAGACAGGAATTCCCACATGTGGGCTGTCCTGCCTGGGGAAGTGCTACAGGCAGTCGGCAAAAGGTGTGTGTTTTCCCTCCTAGGAAAAGATGCCGTGATCCTGTAATCTCATTCATAAATTCAGTGGAATATTTTGGCTTAGTCTTTAAAAATCGTCAGGTTAAAACAAAAATCATTAACAGGAGATTTCAGCACAGAATAGGAACTGCTGGGGAATTTGCTCCTCTTTTCCCTTTGAAAACGGGCTAATGAAAACAGTTACACTGTTCTGATCATAATCATCGCCTGTTGCACAGAGGTTGTGCGTGTTACCATGCACACCGCGTGCAGCGGCTCAGCCCGCGGCGACTGTGCTTCACAGCCTCGCAGGAATTATCATTATAGCGTAATTAGACATGGGGAGTAATTGTTTTGCTCTCAGGTAAAACTTCCCTGAAAG
>NW_010282425.1:0-601 GCF_000690775.1 Eurypyga helias
GTTTCTCTTCCGTGATGGAGTTTAGCGTGTCCTAGTTAAACAGAAGAAAGGAACAGGAAAATAGCAGAGGAGCAGAAATCTCAAAGGTGAAGGAGATCTTTTTAGCTGGAGCGTTTCATCCATAGAAGGTACTGTTGCTTTGTTTAGGGATTGGACTGACATGTTGAAGTAACAACCTTTCCTGCTTAATAAATGCTAATTTAATGAGTTTTATGCATGATACCCAGGCATTAGTTGTTCACATTTATTTCAGCTGCAGTAACAAAATTGGAGTTGCTGAGAAAGTTTCCCTGAAACTGTCAGTCAACATCACCAGGCAGAATGAACTCAGAGGGCAATGGAATAGAGTTCAGTATATAGAGGCCGCTGGTGATTGGAGGGCAGGAGAGGTGGAGCCTGGCTGATCTTTTATATTTTACACTGGGGGATGGGGGGATGGATTTCATAGAAACAGAACTCAACTGTTCAAAGTCCCATCTTGTCTGGGGTTTTCCCTGCCCCCCTTAAGTCCTTAGCACTGGACTGCTTGTGTCATAAGCAGGTTATCATGTCCAGGGCAACTTTGATCTAACTGGAAAGTAGAGGAAAGCAGGCTAGTATT
>NW_010282426.1:0-597 GCF_000690775.1 Eurypyga helias
TTACTAACACAGACACCATTTTTAATATCTGCCACAACATAGCCCAAGAAAGCCCTTCGCTGGATGTAGTCACAGAACAGAACATAACCCCTTGTCTAGAGAAGATCTTTCTTCTGTGTTTTCCTCTCATGGTTGCTATCTGTACACCACAGGCACAGGGTGCGACATTGAGATTGCTGGTACAAACCCATGGCAAAAATACTAATGGAAGGAATTCCATCAACTTTATACTAACTAGCACCCTGGAGTGTTATCACCCACAGTTTGTATTTGGCATTTACTTCTTTACAACACAGACACTTGGATTTCTTTTTTCAGGTGCACTTGGCTCTTCAGAGTTTCTTACACTGTATCTAGTTTGATGAAACAGGATTTGCAATCTTCTTCTTTGGACGTCACATAAATGGGGGACAAGACTGAGTGGCCTGCTGCGACAAACATTGCTTGGGGTTCAACAACTAGTTTTAGGGAAGGTACGGCATCCGGTTTGTCAACGAGAACTCTCTTTCTATTGGAACTGAACCACTCTGTAGGATTTGATGGTGCTCCGCAATTCTGACACCTAAAATAAAGTCAAGAACTCAGGATTTTTTTTTT
>NW_010282427.1:0-603 GCF_000690775.1 Eurypyga helias
CCTATCCTATCCTATCCTACCTTATACCATTGTGCTGCTGAGTCAGCCAGCCCAAAGCAATGCAGGTGACCACAGGCATCTCTAAAATTGTCTAAGCTGCTCATGGTTCTCCAGCCATGGCACTCCTGACCAGAATGGGTTATATTACCTTTATCTCATCTGGAAAAAGGTTAATGTGCTGTGGTGGGTTTCATCAGCCTGTAACCATGCATCTGCCCTAGGAAGGAAGTTGGAGGGAGGGGCGAGAAGGAAGGGGATTGAGGTAGGACTCAGACTTTCATTTGTTGTCACTGTGTAGGGTGGTGACCATATCTCACTGTCCAGAGGGTCTGACAGATGAATGAAAACCTCATTCATCTTTTGTGCCTGCCAAGGAGCTTCGACAGCTAGCAATGCAGGACATGCAGCCCCCCAGACAGGGATGTGTTGCAGCTGACAGCCCCACAGGGTTATACACGGGGAGCCACGCGACCCCACCACTGCGTCCAGACATCCTTGCAAGCCAAATCACTGTGGGTTTTCCATCCCCTGTGTTGCTGAGGTGCCTGGAGCTCCCCGTTCCCCTGCAGAGGACAGTGGTGTAACACACACACACACACACAC
>NW_010282428.1:0-603 GCF_000690775.1 Eurypyga helias
AGGTTTCGAGAGAACCTGTCGTGTTGGTAGGCAATACCCAAGGATTACATTATAAAACACCAAGCTTCACTTGTGTCTTTCACTTAGTTTTACAATAAGCAGGAGCTTATCCATCAAGAGGAGAATTAGAAGAGGATTCCACACATGGGGAGCTCAGGCAGCGTTAAGATGTTTCCATCCACGTTTTCAGAAGTTAAGTGCCAACAGCATAGTTTCTGGTACTTACTGCTCAGATCAAATTCTCCTGTCTGTGGACAAGGCATCCCTTCTGTCTGCAACAGTTTCAAGTAAACACCAATTAACAACACAGACTGAATATAACCTGGTGGCCTCAACAATGATCCACTGGGATCCGAGATCATTTGTTCTTATTCCAAAACAAGTAATCTGAAACCAGTTGCCTTTCAGTCACTCATACACCTCATTCTTTCCACATGGTTCCAGAAACTGATGCTAATGGACCAACTGCCTGAACTCCCAACTGCCAACTCCCAACCAGCCACTGCCAACTACTTCCAGTTTACACTCACATGCAAGTTATTCCAAATCCCCTGTTATTCTGAGCAGGCAATTACAACCAAACAAGGTTTTTCCTATGCTGCT
>NW_010282429.1:0-599 GCF_000690775.1 Eurypyga helias
CACCAGGGCTGGCACCCCAGGAATTGACAGTGATATCTTTCCCTCTCACCTCCAGGTGCATCTCTGGGACTTGCTCCTTCCTCTGGCACCCTGGGAATTTCCCAATCTCCCTGCCCAGACACAGAATCCTCCCCGGGGTCAGAAACCTCCCTGGCATCATCATAGCCATCCACTGGCTCACGTCCAGCCAGGACAGGGATGTCTGAAAGGAGAGGTGAGCTGGTGACAGTGAGGAGAGACATCCTGCAGAGCAGAGGATGGGAGGATGTGCAGGGCCATGGGGTTCAGACTCCACGGTTGGCAGCACCGCAGGAGACAGCCCCATGTCCTCCCCAGCTCTGATGGTGACACTCGGTGACACCACATGTCTGTAGGGCGGAGATATCAACCCCTTCCCTCACACTATTACCTGGTGCTGACCCCAGACTATCCTCCTCCTCGCTGCCCCTGCGGTAGGGCTGCAGCTTGGCCAGGGAACCCCCTGAAGAGGAGCCTTGAGAGAGGCTCAGGAGGTGTTACGAGCATGCGCTCTGCTAACCCAGATTGTTCTAGTGCCGCTGGGGACAGGGGACCCACAGAGCCAGGGCTGAGTGGGAAGG
>NW_010282430.1:0-603 GCF_000690775.1 Eurypyga helias
GTAGACACCTGGGTATCTCCTTCAAGAAGCCCCTACAACAGTGATTAACACCACAAGACTGAGGACTCTCCTCCCCCTTGGATGGTGCTCTGCCAAGGTCATGCGGTTTGTGATACCCAGAGGGGGTGATTCAGTGCAGTATCTGATCCTGACTGCAGTTCGAAACAGGGCTTGAACCGATCAGACACTGTTTCCAAAGACCTGATGTTGTGGCTTTTTAATGCTTTAAACTCTCTAGCATGGTCTTGATCATGGTATCCCTTCATTGTTTCTGGAACAAAGCAAAATTGAAATAAAATTGTGATGCACGATGATATAAATGGCTTATTTTTTCCATTCTATGCTACGTATCTAGCACTCTTGCGTGCTCCTGGGCAGTTTCTCACGCTCCCTTACGCTCGAACCGTGCCCAGCAAAACAGACAGCGCAGGACATGTCACCAGGAGCGCACCATAGGCCTCAACCTCGGCAGCTCCCGGCTTCCACAATGGGCCAGTCTAAACGTGGAGTTTCTTCAGGTTCCACTAAGTTGCTGCTTATCTTTACAATGCGGCTGGTAAGTTTTTGGGTGCGAGCACGCCTGAGGGGCGAGGGATGGCCTGA
>NW_010282431.1:0-597 GCF_000690775.1 Eurypyga helias
CCCCTCCAGCCAAACACAAAGGCTTTGTGTAGTGCTTTCCCAGAGCAGGAGAAAGAGACAACGCAACAACACAGGAATACAGAGAAACTGTCAGTCCCCTGGTGTGGAGTATCAATTCATTCCCACTAGATAAACAAGTCTTAGCTAACACAGAAAACACAGTAGTATATTAATATACCATACAGCGCAACTAAGCAAATGTTTCACCTTCTGTACACATATATTCAGAACTGGTAGAAGCTGATCGTTTAGAAATCAGGGAGAACTCCACTCACCTCTCTCCTCTGTCATACTCAAAAATCTTTCCTGATTTAATCACTCACATTGGAAAAAGCTTCCTGGAATTTGTGATCTTAGAAGTAGCAGAGCTTGCAGCACGCAGCAGCAGTACAGTGACTACCCCCAAACCCAACCAACATCATGATATTCCAGTTGCTCAATTTTCTCGTCTCATTCTAACTCCATGACTTCCAAAACAGGAAGTTTAAGAAGATGCTGAACTTCCAGAGCTTAGTGGTATATCAGAGATCTATCACAGAACAGCAATTATCAAAAGATAATTGATTCCACCTTCACATTTTTTAAACTACAATATTT
>NW_010282432.1:0-603 GCF_000690775.1 Eurypyga helias
GTTAAACCACGATAGTAGCCCTTAACTAAGGGGCTGCAGTGTAGCATCAAATGCCTCACGTGCTCAGGTAACGCAAGATTCTGCCCACTTCGAACTACGCAAGAGTTTCTTAGTTTCCTTTTGTAGTTATAAGAAATTATTACTGAAATAAAAGATGCCAGTGAACGCACCGAGCCCGTGTCACGGCAGCCCAGGTGGGTGTCATTTCCAAGGCCTTGACAGGGAGAACCAAAGGCTTTCACTTCAAAACCAGGCCCAAGATAAACACCCTCAGACTGGGGCAGGTGGGTTGTTCTCTTACAAACCAATCACTAATACCACTTTTAGTTTTGGGCATGTTTCTGAAAGCTACGTTGCCAACGTGACTTCGTTTAGCCAGACAGAGGCATTTCAGGAGGCGGCTGTGGTGTGTACGAGCCGAGGAATACACGACGGGCTGCTCTGGGAAAGAAGGGGTTGGCTGGGGACTTAACAGTGAGCGATTCAACACCCACCTTCACTGAGAGCCCACACGCTGCTCCCCTCCCGGTTGCTCTCGGTGGATGGTTTCTTTGCTCCAGTACGGGCAGCCGGCCAACGGAGGGGGCGGGAAATTCGCGATGC
>NW_010282433.1:0-604 GCF_000690775.1 Eurypyga helias
AGTATCCAGGTGATGTGCATTTATTAAACATTGTCTCCTCCATTTCAGGAGACCCTTCTGTTGCCAAGTCGCAGCTGCTGCGGTATGTGCTCAGCACCGCGCCCCGTGCCATCCCCACCACCGGCAGAGGCTCCTCCGGTGTTGGCCTGACTGCTGCTGTCACCACGGACCAAGAAACCGGTGAGGAGCGGGCTGGTTCCTGGAGCTTTCAGAGGGATGGTTGTTAACTCCTGGAAGGGACTCTGCAAGATCCAGGGCTGCTGTTCATTCTGCAGTGACACTTGCAGGAGTCGCTCCATCCAGAAGCTTTATGGCAATGATGGTGGTGTTTGGGGGTATTTTCTCCATCGCTGTTAGGTGGTGGTCTTCTCTACTCCTCCTCTACTTGGAGCATCCCGCATGAGGGCTAGCAGCAGCCTGGATCCTGTTTTTCCTCTTGAGCTTGCTCCTCATCCTGCTGCTAAGTTGGGTGGGAGATGGGCAGCCCTGAAGGGTGCTGCTGCTCCCTGAGGCACAGGGGTGCTGTGGTGGATGGGGGTGGCAGGGCAGGAGACCTGTGGGGCTGCTGAATGGTCCTTGACTGTTTTTTTGGTTTTTTTTTTTT
>NW_010282434.1:0-604 GCF_000690775.1 Eurypyga helias
AAAAAAAAAAGTGTAATTAAGTAAAGTTGGTTTGATTTTTAGACTTTTGGGGGGTTTCCTGCAGGACCTGAATCAACCACGATAGCCATCACAGATGTCATTGCCTGTCCCAATCTTGCAGTGCACCACAAGTATCTTTTTGAAGACAGTCACACTCATTCAGCCAGAACAACAGGTAATCGCGTTACCTTGGTTGGGAATAATCCAGACTGCTCTTTGAATCTGTCAGCTTAAGTGTTGTGTACTGCTTTCAGTATTTAAAAATCCGCCCCAGAGCATTCCTTTGGATGTTGACCCATTTTGAGAATGGGAAGCTGTGTTAACCCTGCTCTGCATCTGTAACTCCTTGTCATTTCCTAACCCATCCCATTCCATTTATTCAGCGTTTAGCCTATGCTTGACTGTTTGTTTTTCAGCAAAAGCTTCAAAAGATAAAGACCAGTGCAAATGTGAAAACCTTGTGACATTCCAGAACTATGCAACCAATGAAGTAAGAAAACTCACCCAGCGATATATCCTTTCAGAATAATTGGTTCTTTTACACAGAAGACAAGAAGGGCAGGTTAAATAAAATAAACATCAAGAACTGGAACAGGTTGCCCAG
>NW_010282435.1:0-601 GCF_000690775.1 Eurypyga helias
AGAGGAAGTATTTGGTAGGGAAGAGCTGTTAGCAGACCGCGACAGTATGAATTGTGCATGGGAATTCGAAGGAACAAAGTAAGGCTATTTATTGGAGAGCATTTCAAAATGTGTAGTGCAAACAGGGGTCTCCCCGCCATTGCTGTCTTCATCAGTGTTTCAGTTTTCTCCTTTTGTGATTGAGAAAGAACTGAAGTAGAGCTGTAGGAATTTTGATAGTGTGTCTAGTAACTGGGAGGCAAAGCCTGAGCGTGTCCTTCACAGATGCTGCAAAAGAGGTCCCTGGTAATAGGGCACATGTAAGTCTCCTGTGTTACTCTTTACGTACTAAAGCATCAGAGAACTAAAAATTTCTATTACTGTGGAATGAAGATATTTGTATATTACCAAAAGTAGTTATTTACAGCAGACTGTCACATTTGTAAGGCAAAATGTCCTGTGGAACAAAGTAGTATCATCCATCAGATTAATTAAGAATTCACTCCAAGAGCATATGGTAGACTTGTATGTCCATGTTCCCTATAGCAGACTCTGTATTAGTTCTTAAAGACTCTCTTTTATTTCTTTTTTTAATCCTCTGTCTGTGTTTGTTTTTTTTTTT
>NW_010282436.1:0-590 GCF_000690775.1 Eurypyga helias
TGTGACAGCATTACTAACCCCATGCCAGCCGGAGCCGGCGCACATGGGAACTGGTGCGCATTTCACAGCGGTGATGCAGAAGGAGTTATCTCAGCAGCCTGAGAGGGACGCTCGGTACTGGCTGAATGCAGTCTAACAGAAGAGATATGAATGGGCTGAGATCTGAAATCCTTACGACTCAGAGCAACAGGAATAAAAAAAACCAGGATGAGTTGGCAGGACGTGGCCTGGGAAGTAAAAATAGACCTCCGTAAGGCTGCACTGCATGCCTACGCCAGGCTTTGTTAGGGGTGTCGCTGCGGAGGACACTGGCTGTGGGCTGTAAAATCCACTTACATAGCTGTGGCAGACTGTACGGTAAACAGGACCCGCCCCGTCCTCGCTCTGCCCCCCTGTGAGGGACGGCTGTCCAAGTCAACCGGGAAGACTGGTCACTCTGGCCAAACCCCCTGTTTCGTACTCATAAAGCTGGGGGCATCCTCCAGGCGGCTCACTTTGAATAGAAACGACCACAGAATTACTGTTCTTTCAAATCTCACCCGCTCCTCGCAGCGCGCTGAGCGGATGGGCAGCCTTACGGCTGACGGGAC
>NW_010282437.1:0-600 GCF_000690775.1 Eurypyga helias
TTTTCTCAGCAAGGTTTAGCACAAACTCAGCTGTGAAGAAAACGCAGCGAGCGCGTTAGCACAAACAACTAGAAGAGTTTGAACACCCCAGAGGTGGGTTAAAGCTCTCTCCCGGCAGGCGCTGAGCGGCTCGGCCCCTCTGCCTACGGAAACGCTGCTCGCAGCAGCGGCAGCTTCTCCCCCCGTCCCGGGAGCCCGCAGCGAAGCCTTTTCTCACGCGCACGACAAGCTTTTTAAGAAGAATCACGGGTTTTTTCTGAATTCGAGAAGCCCCTTCGCCAAACGCGTCCTGTCCGACAGCAACAGCTACCACAGTCCTCACCACAGCTGCCGACAGGCCCTTTCCGCGACAGCCCCAGGCGGCCCCCCCGGGACGCGCTGGCCGCGGCGCGCGCCTGCCCCGCTCACCCAGGTCCTTGTCGTTGATGCCCAGGTGATTGTCCAGCTCGGTGCAGACCTTGGAGACCAGCGACAAGTACTCGAGCTTCGCGAGCTCCTCCAGGGCCGCCATGGCTGCGCCTCAGCGCGCACCCCGACGTCACTTCCGTATCCAGGGCGCGCCGGAAGGGGCGGGCTGACCGCCGAGGGGGCGGGGCGTGG
>NW_010282438.1:0-596 GCF_000690775.1 Eurypyga helias
ACAGCTGTGGGGTGATGTGGGGCCAGGGCTGAGACCTGTGTGGGAATTGGACCTCGGGGTGGGCGTCTTCGTGTCCGTGTGTGGGAGCCGAAGGACAGACCGTGCCCTGGGGAGGCAGAGCCACATCTGGGACACAGCCCCTGGCCCGGGGCTGTCTGACCTGTCTGTGGGCTCTTTGCCCCCTGGGCCCTGCACACACGTTGTGCAGCGCGTACTCATCGCCCTCAGCTCGGAGCCAATGTCGGACCTTTCCCTTGGGGGGCAGAGAGAGCACCTCCTGGCTGGGAGGGTGGAGATGGCCCCAGGGAGGAGCCATGGAGCAGCTCAAGCCCGGGTGGCACTGGTATAATGGGGTGCAGGAGGATGGTGCCCCCTGGAAGGCAGAGAGACACAGCTCCCACCCGTCCTGGTGCTACTCTGCTGCATCCCCCACCCCTTCACCCTGCAGCTCCTGGTGAAGCCAGACTGGGATACCTGCGTCCTTGCTGGAGGGTCTCCCAGCAGGGTTCACCCACTGTGAGGGTTGCAAGGACGTCCAGGAGCAGCATGTGGAGGGCAATTCCATCCCCTGGCTCAGCACCCCCAGTTGGCATCAC
>NW_010282439.1:0-604 GCF_000690775.1 Eurypyga helias
ACTTTTCCTGAATCTTGGGAGTTTCCGTGGGCAGAAGCTGCCTACGCTGCTCTGGGAAGCACGAGGTGCCGCCAGGCAACCTTGGCTTTCCTTCAGCAGAGCCCTTCGGTCATGAATTTCCCTCTGTTTTGGAGGAAATGGAGGTTGCGGCAAGGTTTCCTGGGGATACCTTGCACTCCTCCACACAGCATCCTCCCCTGGGGGCCTTGGGCTGCTATTTGGGACAGGCTTTATGACCGGTGGGGGCGGAAGGATGCAGGAAATGACTGCCAGAGGTTTCCAGCTGTACCAGAGCCGTGGCGGGGATGGAGCCCACTTGCTGTCCCCCCGGTCCTGGCTGCGGTTGCAGGAGATGAGCCCTTCGGTCCCACCTCGTGCTGCCCACGCTCAAACCCTGGCGTGGGGGGACCTGATCCTTCTGCAGAGAAACTGGTAAAAACACTGTTTCTTGACTTAATCGCTTCAGGCGAGCGCAAGCACACGCGTACCTGCCCGCGTCGGCATGGCTGATGGTGCCGAATCCCAGCAGGATGCTGGGATCGCGAGCAGCTCTGTGCAACTGCAGCCCGTAGCGTGATTCCAGCCTGTGCCCAACTCTCTGAGA
>NW_010282440.1:0-594 GCF_000690775.1 Eurypyga helias
TTTACAACCCTCCCTTGTTTTCCTCCAATCTTTCCTCACTGGGAGTAGGGGCGGGGGTGGAGGTGGTGCTTAGGCGGCAGTCCTTCAGAGGTTTGCCAAGATGCAGCAACAGTGCATTCCAGGAGTCGGCGTGGTTCGCTGTGCCTGCAACAAAAAGTAGGAATGACATCCCAATCCTGCTACGCAGCCATGATCACTGGGCGTTTCAGGTCAGTGTGAAGTAGAGATTACCTCCATAAATCAGTAAGGGCCTTTGGCGGGGAGGAAGACCCTACGCCCAACTCCTTTTGTGCTGTAACATGAGGCAGCCAGCTGCATGCAGAACCAGGTCATGTCTGACAAGGACACGGTGCTTTCGTTCTCCTCCCACGTCTCACTTCACTTCTGCTGCTCCCCGTGTGTTTTGCGACACGGCCATGCGTCCTCTTTGCACAGGGGCTAGAGCTCCCCGACCAAGTCACCAGAAATCCATGCGCAGGTGGGTCCTGGGGAACAGACTGGATCCACCAGAAGCCAAGAGGTAGCAGTGGGAGAGAATGTCACTAACCTCTGTGGCCAGTAATGAGGAAAACGAGGACAGTGAAAAGAAGCCCT
>NW_010282441.1:0-605 GCF_000690775.1 Eurypyga helias
CCATTCCATGATTCTATGATAAGGCGCAGAGGCAGGGATAAGGAATACCTTGTTAGTATCGTCATCTAGCTGCTTCTCCTGTGTGCTCTGTAGATTATATTTAAAAGTTTCTGTTGTGCTTTTTTTTTTTAGTGATGCTCTTTCTTTGCAGGTACAGAAATTCACACTGAGCACAAGACTGAAGAACCGCTTGCACCGAGGTGTGTCATTGGCAAATTTCAGGCTTTTGTTGTATTTTAAAGAGGAGAAGGGTTAAGACTGAGCTTGGAGGTTTTTTCCTACTCACTGTTTAGTAGGTCTCTGGATTAACAACCAATGCTTTGCAGGAGTCTGGCAAAAATAAAGGAAATTAAGAGAAAATATTGGGAAGAAATGCTTTACTCTCCTAATGTAGTTCTGTATCTGAAGAGTCTTCTAAATCTGTGGTCTTTCTTCTGATGGCTAGAATTCACTAATCTAGTTCCACCTGCTAAAGTGCTCCTGCCCTTAATTTGTGGTTTACAGGAAAAATTCTGTAGAGAACAATTTAAAAATGTGACATTGTTGTTGGATGTTTTTTAATCATCTTCACACTGTTTGGGGTTGTGTTTTGTTGTTTTTTTTTT
>NW_010282442.1:0-604 GCF_000690775.1 Eurypyga helias
TTAATTTTTTTTTTTTTTAATTAAACAAACCAGGAAATAAAATGCAAACCCACAAAACCTCCATATGAAAAAATTAAAAATTCAAAGGACATGAAAATTATATTTCCTACTGAAACAGTGCCTTGGCTGCAGAGGACATTTACAAACTCTTCTGTGTTGTCTCTTTCTACTTAAATACCTTGATATGCTGTATTGTTTTTTGTGGTCAACAGCTATTGGAAAACATACTTCAAGTATATTGCAGCCAACTGAAAGCTACTATTGAAAGCTTCATTTTTATATTTCCTGATTCTTTTTTTTAATTTGAACTGGGGTATTAGAGCATAATATTACTACATCTATTTGGATTTAATAAAGATCTGAAATGACAAAGAATCAAATGAGTTGTGGCAAAACCCTGAAAGTAATGCTGGTCTCGTTTACAGACAAAGGAAATGTGAAGAAGTGGGGGAGCACGTGATCATAAAATCCTGGTTTGGGAAGCTTAGTTTAATTGTGAGCTTAAAAGAACCACTGGAACCAGGGCCACCAAGCGAGTGAAGGGTCTGCTCTACCCTAAAGGACACCCACCTCTAATAGTTTGTATTGGGTTTGCCTGGCAAGG
>NW_010282443.1:0-596 GCF_000690775.1 Eurypyga helias
GAGCAAGCAGCTGTGGGCTATTTACTGCGAACCCACATTAACCCACGATGACGAGTAACTTGCATGTTCTGACGAGCACTTTGTAATATTAAGTAGCTTAAACCTCCAGCGTATGAACTGTAAATTAACATTACAGGCCTCTCTTAACAGCCATTACTCTGTTTAAACAGTTGTGCAGGATTACTGCTTGCCAGTAATTTTTCCTTGAACACAAATGCATCATCTGTTCTAATGTTGCTTTAATTCTCTTGATATGCATGTCATGAAGAAAAAAATCTGAAAATTATTGTAATGGATAGAGACTTTTATTGCCATTTAGTAGAAGTTTCAGGCTTGCTTCAGCTCAAATTACTAGCTTTCCTAAAAGCCAATGATGCTTTCGTTGCTGAGCATGGTCTCGGGGTGAACACCCATCCTGCTGGGACCTCTGATTCAGCCTCTTCATAGTCTTAGCTCAAACACCGGACCAGCAAAGATGTGAAGCAGGCGCTCTTCTGTTGCAAAGAATGACTTTCTTTACTGAGTAAAGTAGCCCTTTAAAGGCATCCAGGCAGAACAGTGTGGAGCGTATTCAATAGACACTTTTTTTTTTTTTT
>NW_010282444.1:0-606 GCF_000690775.1 Eurypyga helias
CCGTCGGGTCATTATGAAAAGACAGGCGGGTTGCAATAGGAGTGAGACGGTGATTCTGCGGAGATGTAACGTCTTTCATGGGAACAAGGATAATGCTGGAAAAAATGACGTCGGTTGGGGCTTTTCCACCTGCAAAGTGCTTGCTTCTTGGAAAATCAGTCTGTGAACAGTTTTGGTAGAGATGGGCGCTTGTTACGTAACACGGATTACTCAATCTGTAATTGTTGGTTAGGATCAAAGAAAACCAGGAAAAAGTTCAGAGCACGTGTCCGTGACTCACTGGTGTCAGCACAGCAGCTTTATATTAACTACTGAAGTTTTAACTTGCTCACTGGCCCATGATTGTTGCATTACTACTCAAACGGAGAGACGATAAATACACACTACATGCAAAATCAAACTTTCCTGCAAGCTAGGTCTTGATTTCTGTCAAAAAGACATGCCAGCATTTAGTTAATTCAGGTTTATCATCCTTTCATACATAATGCACACGGTTGTAACAATCTTAGAAACTCTGTGTGTGTCATGGTTTAACCTCGGCCCTCAAGATACCACAAAGCTGGTCTCACACCTCCCCCCCGTCCTGCAGCAGAGGGGGAGAATCGG
>NW_010282445.1:0-605 GCF_000690775.1 Eurypyga helias
GTCGGGCCTGGGGAGGGGTCGCCTTGGTGGCCGCGGGAGGTGGGAAGCCCGGGGAGAGGCTGCGATTGAGGAGAGAAAGCTGCTCGGAATTGGGTAACTTGGAGGCAGCAAGACCTGGAGTGGGAAACACGTAAAAATTGGCTTCTCTGTAGCCGTGATGGGCCTGGAGTTGAGTTACAGGGAGTTGAAATAATTTGCCCTGCAGCTGGGGGAGGCAGCGTGCAGGAAAATATTAAAACTGGGTTATGGCCTTTTGCACGGAGGAGGTAGAGCATGTTAAAAATACAAAAGAAATTGAGGATGTGGAAGAGTTCCAGGCTGCCAAAGGAAAATTTAGGCTGTAGGTAAAATCCCAAGTGGATGTACAGTTTTGGAGCTCAAGGGACAGTCTTTGAAGCTTGAGCATTGCGGTCTTGACAGCACTAAACATAAAGAAATAAGAGGGCATTTCCTGCATGAAGAAATCTGTTTGGGGAAGAGGAATGGACAGAATGCTGGTCCAAATGCCTAAAAGGTGACTTACCAGGAATGCTGTCCTTTTAGCAAACAGGTTCACAGAGGGGTGGGTAGGGGTTGGAAGGGGCCTTGAGAGATCATCTAGTCCA
>NW_010282446.1:0-605 GCF_000690775.1 Eurypyga helias
CCCCCCACAGCCCCAGGCTCCTCGTGCAAAGTTGGAGCTGCTTTTCCCTCAGTGCAGTTTCCAAATCTCCTTCCCGCGACCTTTGAAAATGGAGATGGCCAAGCCCTGCAGCACCCAAGCCCAGAGGGGTGTAGAGCCCTAGTCCACCCTCTTCAGCCAGGGCAGCACTGAAGTGGTCACTACAAAGCCATGGTTATCCCAACTGCATGCCATGAGGTGGAATTAATCTTGGGATACAATGGGAAATCATTTACGGGGTCACAGACACATGATCTTGGCAGTAAAAGCTGCAGCTTTAAGACACTTTGGGGGAGATGGAGAGGGAAGAGCTCAACTGAGGAAGCCAAACTCCATCACTGAGAATCAGCAATACAGACATTTCTTTCCCCCCCATTAAAAATTAGGCTTTATTGGGTTCAGGCTTTGCTTGAATGGAAATTTCCACAATCTCTACAGTGATTGCCTTCTCCTGAGACTGTGAAACTCATTACACAAACATGAAACTGCCTGTGGCATGCTTGAACCTGAACCCAATACTAACCAAGTCAAGTCTCTTTTGCCCCTCCAAGTCCTTCCACCCATCTTTGCCCACAGTGCCTGGTTTT
>NW_010282447.1:0-606 GCF_000690775.1 Eurypyga helias
CCATTCTGGGATTCTATGATTTCTGCTGAAGGTCTTGGAGGGTACTTAGAGGATGCAGCTACATGGCAGCTCTAAGCCTTCCACCAGGGGCAGCTAAAAATACCAGTGGCATGTGTCAAATAGAGATTTATGGCTTGCAGTGATACTCACTGACTCCAGAATATTCGTATCAGACATCAGACCCTCCAGTCTGCATTGACACCAATCCAGCAATAGTACCTGCTCTTACCACCGGTACTGAATGCTAGAAGGAAAGAAAGTAGGCAAGAAAGCGATGAGAAAGACACAAGGTCATAGAAGTGAAAAATCCTTTCAATACCATCTCCAGCCCTGTACCCAGGAATCTGTTAAGACACTTTTAAAAACACATACAACATTTATTTAAAAGTTGCAGTGACTTCAGCCTAGAGCAGCTCTCCGAACATGCTTCCGCTGCAGGCACTGCAGAGGGGTCTCTGCAGCTGCAGGTACAGCTGCCTGTGCAGTGTTCCAGGCCAGAGGCAAGAAGGGCACAGCCCTCACCTTCGGAGAGCAGCAGGTCCGTCAAGAGCTGAGCCATGGCTCTGCCCTTCCCTGGTGGTAGTTTTACAGATGCTGGTACGATAC
>NW_010282448.1:0-607 GCF_000690775.1 Eurypyga helias
CCATTCCATGATTCTGTGAAATGGCCTTCCCACCTCTACCTGTGGACAAGCACGACTACAAGGGAAATGCAATAAGCCCAAAATTACATTTTGCACGCAGGGAGGATCCTGAAAACATCACTGTCCACCACCACCTCCCTGATTTTCATCAACACGTCACAGTGACTGACACTGTCTTCTTGGCCAGAGTGAAATACTCTTTCATTTGGCCCAAAAGTTAGGATCTTTGGGGCATTCAGCCTGCAAGAAAGGCAGGTTGACCAAACTTTCCAAGAACTGGTGTACATAGCTTCCAAGTTTACTATAAATGTATGAGGGGTGACCACCCGGTGTGCAGCCCACGGGAACGTGAGACAAAGCCGAGTATCTGCAGCTTGAGGAACTGCTGGTTTCAGCAGGTACCTCGTCAAACCCCTCAGAGAAGCAGTACTCGCCATCCCCGCTACCGTGCCCAAGACAGTAACATGCTCAGGAGCTTCTGCAGCAACTAAGGGATGTTCTGAAGATACCAGCACAGGGAAAAATTCTGTAAGGGATTGATAATTGTTATCAGCACCCAAAAAATCACTTTTCTTTTACTATACACTTGGAGCGAGTCCAGAGGAGG
>NW_010282449.1:0-606 GCF_000690775.1 Eurypyga helias
GGGGTGCTGCTTTGTGAGGGCTGGAGGAGGATGAGAATTCTGCCCCAGAGACCTTGCCAAGGAGCTGGAAGAGGTGGCCCCTTGAATAAAATGGGGCTTTGGCCATTTCTAACACCTCCCAGTAATGCAGCCAGAGTCTGTTTATTTACCCTTTTTGCATGTGACTTACTAATATTTAAACCACAATGGTTCTTACTTGGAAGTTGTTAAGATTTTCTCTTGTGTACAGAAGGAAGTGAATGTCTATCTTTTCTGGATCCCAGGGTAATTTATGGACTGGTCTTTCTGTAGTCCCAGACCATGGTATATCATCTGAGAAACATCCAAGCCTTTCATAGCAAACTTCTTCACCTGTAGCACACAGATTGCATCAATATGTGAATGAGCAAAGAAGCGGAGCAGGTTAGTTACAATTCCTAACACCCCTTTTCTGGAGGGCTCTTGAAAATCCTACAGCTTACAGAAAGCAAAGACCTTCAGTTGCTCTTTCGGATCTTCAAAGCTTACAGTTTACCCCAAGGAGAGAAATCACCCTATCGCTCATCAACAAAGTATTCAGTGGAGTTCCTGTGGGCATCCTGTCCCAAACCTTGGGTATCTTTCCCT
>NW_010282450.1:0-607 GCF_000690775.1 Eurypyga helias
AACTGTTCCTGTGCTGCTCCTGTGCTGCTGAGGGCACCCACAGGCTCTGCTCCTCCTTGAGGGAGCACACGGCCAGCTGGGAGTGCCACGGCTGTGCCGGCCCGGGCACTGGTAAGAGGCAAAGCACCTGGGTGCCCCTAAGCTGGGCCAGAGGCCAGACAAGGCCTGGCAGCGGTGTCCAGAGTAGGCTTGGCAGAGCCTCTCTGCTCCAGGAGGGCTGGAGCCCTGCCCTGGGCCTGGGGGCAGTGCCCCTGACCTTCCTGCTTCCCCGTACAGCCTCCAGTACCACCTCGGACTTCGCCAGCCCGGGCAGTGCCAGCCAGTCAGGAGCGGGGCCTTCCCACACCTCGGCGGCACCTGAGACTGACAGCCAGGCATCGCCCTGCAGCTCCCCCGCGCTCGAGGGCAGCAGAAGCTCCAGTCGCCCAGGGCCTGAGCGGGTGCGACGCAGCTCCCGCTTGAAACGTCAGGCCCCAGGTCCCGACAACCGGCCTGCACGCCGTCGCGGGACCAGCCGTGCCCTGCCCTCACGCGCTGGCCATGGCCCACCTCCCCCGGCACAATAAAGGCGGCCCTTCATCTCCGCACTGGGAGAGCCCACGCTCCT
>NW_010282451.1:0-606 GCF_000690775.1 Eurypyga helias
TGTGCTATTTATTTCAGCTCCTGCTATCCTCAGATACCCTTACAGAAACTGCTGTTTTCAGCAACGCTGACCCAGGACCCAGAGAAACTGCAACAGCTGGACTTATTCCAGCCTCGCCTCTTCACATCTGTCTATTCTGAGAAAAGAACTCTCGGAGATGGAACAGAGACTGAACAGGATACTGCTAAGAAATACACACTCCCCGAGGGGCTATCGGTATGACACTAATTCTCTTGAATAAATTATACTTGAGGATTTATTTACTCTGGAGTATCTAGTTATGGGAGTACTTATGATCCAGAGGGCTCTACCTTTGCACATTCGTTTTTATCATTACTTAGTGTTCATTTGGTTAAGACTGGATTACTTTTGTTTTGATTAAACCTCCTTCGTGCAGCATTAAGTTTACGAGCAATGGGGAGTAGAGATCTGTAGTATTGCTTTATCAACTGTCCATCTCAAAGCAGGTTGTATGTACGTGTATAACGTGTTTTAGAGCATGTGGATACAGGTCACCCTGTAGACAAGAAGGCAGTGCGTGTTGTTGCTTGTGGAGCTGTGAGAACGTTCAAATAGCACAAGTCTCCTGTCCCCACCTTGTGCTAT
>NW_010282452.1:0-594 GCF_000690775.1 Eurypyga helias
AAACACATAACCCAGCCCAGAAGCAAGGGGGTCTGGCAATGCCAGCAAGGACAGCCTGGAGAGCAGCAGGTGTCAGCATCTACCCAGGGATGCACGACAACGGAAGGATTCCATGCTAGACACTGCAATCCCTGGGGCAGAAGAGGAGCTGAAGTTCCCCAGGAGGAATGACAGCCCAGCTTGGGGCACCAGCCACAGTCCTCTGACACGCCAGCCAGGTCCTCAGTGCCAAGGGTGGACTAAACTCCTTCCCCAATTAGGTTGGGACTCCACCAGAGACAGGCAGCTCTCTAATCACAGAGGCCCAGGCCAAATTCCTCATTTAAGTTGATGAGGAGAGCTTAGGAGGTGCGCAGTATTACCCTGATGATGACAGTAAAAGCCCATCCAAGCAGAAATGCTGTCAGGGCTCAATGAGAGCCAGCTGCTCCCTGCAGGATGGGAACCAGGAGATGAGCATGATTACAAGGCCAGGGGAGCAGCAGCCTCACTAGCAATGGTCCCATTGCATGGGTCCTGAGCAAGGGAAACGCAGAGTCAGTAGAGAGGTACAGCCCAGAGTCCAGCTCAACCATCAGGTTCATGGTGAGCAAG
>NW_010282453.1:0-607 GCF_000690775.1 Eurypyga helias
TCACTGCCCTGAGATCCAAGCGACCCATGCTGTGGTTGAATTGATGGAACCAATATGTGTTCAAAGCATAGGATAAGCAGTCAAGAGTGTTAAGCCAATTACAAAATGCTAAATAAAATTATATGCACCAGTGTTCATCACAGTAATATTATAAAATGTCTCTGATTTTCTGCAGTCCAGGAGCTCTACCTGCCTCACTGCACACCAGTGAGAAAATCAGGCTAACATTTAACACTAAAAGTGCACATGGATGCTGTAACAGTAGCTAAGTGGAGACTAAGATATTTTAGAACATCACTTACTCATGCAAAAGGAGAAGGTCTAACTTTTCACTCATTAAAAAAGGATACAAAGACAATGAAATCAATATGTGGAGCACAAATAAAGGAGAAAGCCAAATTCTTATGGATACAGAAGCACTGTGCTTTCACTAACCGAGTCCTCTCCATTTTGGGTAGAATGAGATAAGAAAGGAACACAATCCTACTGGAGACATGCAAACCTTCAAGCAAAATAGTCTCACTGGGTCTGTATTACTTATTTCTTGCTCATGTCTGCTGAGAACACGCACTCCTGTAGCCATGAGCAACTTCGTCTAGTGGAAGGT
>NW_010282454.1:0-607 GCF_000690775.1 Eurypyga helias
TTGATAATATTGCAACATGAAATTTAAGAGCCTGTGGAAAAGATTTAGTAGAAGT
Source organism: Eurypyga helias (assembly GCF_000690775.1). Taxonomy (NCBI): domain Eukaryota; kingdom Metazoa; phylum Chordata; class Aves; order Eurypygiformes; family Eurypygidae; genus Eurypyga; species Eurypyga helias. Next base: position 56 of record NW_010282454.1, read on the forward strand.
CACTCATTTTTGGAATTAATTATAAAGAGATACGTTATTTTCCTCATCTGCTTGTGATACACATTTAAGAGGAAGGAAAACTTCAAATTAAACTGAAGAAGTGGTTATTTAACTGGGATGGTTTTGTCTGTGAGTTGAGGACTCAACTCAGTTTAAGACACTGAAACTGACTGCATCCATTTGTGCAACGGGAGCTCAGTTGAGGTATTGAGTCCACAGCAGAGTATGCCCTGCTCTTCCAGAAAAACAACTCTGTTGTCATCTCTGATGGCACTAACCACCTATGTGTGGGAAAATTAAATTTAACCGTTTGTTGTACCGGAAATGGAGTCTAGAATACCTGCATTTTGTCTGTTTGGCTATATATTTCAGTAGGATAGCCCTCAAGACTCAATCAAACTAATTTCAAAAGAGTGAGAATTTAAGTACCTAGATACGGCATCTTATGCTACCTTGAAAGTCTGTCTTCATACCTATATGAGATTGACAAAATAAAATAAATTATCCACATCACAAGTTAGAATCATAGGATAATAGAATCTTTTAGGTTGG
>NW_010282455.1:0-607 GCF_000690775.1 Eurypyga helias
AGGGGCCTTGCAGTCTGAAAGGAGTCAACACCCCCAGCACTGCAGGACTTCTTGCAGGATGCAGGGCAGCAGCGCTTGGGCATGCCCAAACTTTCTGGGGGCATGATGTTCTGGGGCTTGAGAAAATGTGTGGGGCTCATCCTGGGATGTCTGTGGGTAGGTCCAAAGGCAGGGGAAGTCCAGAGGTCCAAAGGAACAGGGGAGGAAGCAACATGGAATGAGAGATGGAAAGTGATGGTCTCATAGGAAAAATTCAGGTTGGAAAGGATGCCAGGAGGTTTGCTGTGCAACGTCTTCCTCCAGGCAGCCTCAGCAAGGAGGTCAGAGCCTGTGGCTTGGGAGTTTATCCAGTCTGGTCGAGAAAAGAGCCACCATTGCACCCCTGAGCTGCTGAACATTTGCAACATGCAGCAGGACGTGGTCCTTGACAGCTTGGTGCGCTCCACGGCTCTGGGATGCCTTCTGCAGAGCTGCTGGGGCACATGCCTTGCTCTCAGAGGGAGACAAGCGGGGTTGTTTCTTGACCAGGTGTGGCAACAGCTTGCTCCGTCCTTAGACACTAGGAGGGGCCAGGTTAGCTCCAATGCAGAGCAACGCAGGAAGCCTT
>NW_010282456.1:0-607 GCF_000690775.1 Eurypyga helias
TCTGTTTGCTGTTGTCTACAATGAAAGTGTTTAAATAATATTCAAACTTAGAACTAAGATAATGATGAAATCTAAGATATGAAACAGCATAGGCATTTTTAGGCATTTAAAACTTTATAAGTCAATATTTATTTTAACAAAAATTCAGGGAGGCAACAGCATGAAATTAAGTTAATTAATTATTCCCAAGCCAGTAATACCCTTTCAAGCATCTAAATATTTTCCAGCTAATAGACACAGGGGAACAATTTCTCTGGGGCTGGCAGCTAATTCAGACTTGTTTTTATCTCCTCACTGGTATTTCCTGTGAGCATACTTGGCCACCCTTCACTGCATTTGCACATTAGTGAAGTGTGTGGCAATGGAATTACTAGGCTGAGAGCCATAATCATCCCTACGCTGGTGTGGGCTCAGGGACAGCACACAGATCTTCTCATCCCCTGCGGGGTGTGTTCTCACCACAGTTTAGAGGCTTTGAGATGCCTTGCTGGCATTGGCGGCTGCTCGCCCTTCTGGCACCTTCCTGTGCCTTGTTCCCAAGGCATCCCTATAGCTGCAGCCACCAAGCAGGCAGCAGTGGCATCAAGTTGTTTTCCTGACTCTGCTG
>NW_010282457.1:0-605 GCF_000690775.1 Eurypyga helias
AGGAGGGCTCAAATCCCTTGATAGAGCTGCTTGAACCTGCCCTGTGTGGGGCTGATGAAGCCCAAATTCAGGCAGCATCCCCTGCAGCCCCATGAAGACTTTCCCATGCTGTTGGAAAGTGAAGTTTTACCTTTGTGTAGTATGTGGCACAGGACCCTTTAAGGTTTCTGAAGATCCTTGGGTTCAAGGCTGCAACCACTAAGGAAAACACAGGTCCAAGTCATCTGCAATAGGGACTGGTGTTTGTCTGAGGAAGGGTTGTCCAATAATTCCCTATAAGTCCTTAAAATAGGAGAAATGGCAGAGATACTGGAGGGACACACAGAAGGAACATAAGAAATAAATATTGGTGATCACATATTGCTCTTTGTTTATGCAGGGTATGGTGAATATTCCCTGGACTTTCTGAGCAGGATGTTCCCCTCACTCCTGGCTTCTGGAAATGGCTCCTGACATGGTGTGACAGTGGGAGTGGAAGCGCTGCTCTTGCTGGCTGCTCATGGGCTGGAGACATCCTGTCCTGGGCATGGTGTCATTGGGGCAAAGGCTGCCCTTCTCAGCTTCAATAAAGATATGTAGTTTCATAGAATCACAGGATCACAGAC
>NW_010282458.1:0-608 GCF_000690775.1 Eurypyga helias
TCTTTCTTGACTGAACCCAGCACACTGGGGAATCTTAGTCTTTTTCACAAACCAAAAAATGGTGCAATGTTAAAGAATAAAAGAGAGAAGATGACGGTAACAGTTTTTCCTCTCTTGCTTAAGCATTGAAAAGTTAATAATATTAAAAACTGAAAAGATAATAAAAACCCACAACCCATCAACAATGGGGAATGTTTTCTGAGAGAAAAATCATGTAGTTGTCTGGAGTGTGTCAATATTCCCCTGAGTTAATAAAAAACGTCTATAAAGAAAGGCAAAGAAATGTTCAGCAGATGCACATGAGGAAAAAATCCCTTTGCTGTGTCTCAACAGCAATCTAGGAAATTCTCCAGTACTGATGATTCTGCACAAAATTCAGGTGAGGAGTGATAAGAGTAAAGCTGGCTGAGGGAGCAGAGGAGATGGCAGTGGATTAGCAATACAAGTGCAACAAGCGCAACAAGCACAAAGGCGGATTAAAAGGAACTGCTGAGTCATGCACTAAGAGAAGTTCTACAGCCCCATTAGCAATTAGAAGATATGATAAAGCTCCTTGCTTCGTCAAGGTGGAAATCCAGTGTGCTAGACATCTGCACAGGGTCGTCTAT
>NW_010282459.1:0-607 GCF_000690775.1 Eurypyga helias
CTAGACTGTTTCCTTTCAGCTGTAAATGATGGTATGAATGATGATGAATGAATGAATGATGGTTCATGAATGATGAACCATCATTCATCTTTCAGCATGAATGATGGTTCATGCGTGTTTACAAGCACCAGAAGAAACAGCATGACAAGGGTTAAAAGAATAGCCTGCTGCTCTCAGGAGTAAGATTGAGGAATGTTAATTAACATGAAGACCAGAAGACCTGTACTGATAATACCACAGCAGAGATGTGTCACCGGCAGAGGGTCCTGCATCATAGTATCAGGAGGACAGCAACAGGGCTGTAGCATCTTATATGCCATTCCTGTTCCTGCTGGTCCCACAGGAACAGAGATATTCCTACCAATCAAGGGGCAGTGGGGTAGAAATCCAGCAAGGCTACTCCTCATTGTCCAAGACTCACAAAAGCCCAAACAAGCAAGATCTTTAAGCAAAGAATCATTCTCTAACTACTGCTACTTCCTGAAAATAGCAATTTTCAAAGGAATGGATTAAGCTTATATCAATCAAGAGCCACAGCAAAGAGTTGAGACTGGATAGCTGGCATTCCTTGTCCTCTCTAACACAAGTTATCTTGGCTATAACATTT
>NW_010282460.1:0-608 GCF_000690775.1 Eurypyga helias
GACTTGTGCCAAGCAAGGATGTCCACGTTCCAACTGCGCGACTGCCAGGAGCTGATTGTTCAGAACACATCAAAGCTACTGTAGAAAATATTCTTTTCAACCATCTCTTATTGCAAAAAAGGTAGTAACCTTTCAGTGCTACTGAAGTCTAGCAAGTGACTCAAAATACCAGTTTGGGGAAATTTTATATTCTGCTGTGACTACAGCAGAACTCGTATCAACATGCTTCCAGTTAAAATAAATAGTCACAGAATCCTTAGCATTTTTGTGCCACCCTTGAATTGTGGTGAAAGGCATACAGTAACACCTACTGCATTATCACACTTATTAAAGCTTTATAACAATAACAACAGATGCTTAAATGGTGTGTTTCACTGACAGGTCTCCATTCATGAAAATATGATTTCTGTAGCTGGGACTTCAACCACAGTATCCTTATGCTTCTGACGTGAAACTGGCTCAGCTGTATTTGCAAATTCCATATATTGTGGAGGAGCTGAATCCTCACAGCCCAGGTGACAGGGAGCAATTAAAACCCAATTATTTGTTCCTTTGAAAAATTCAAACCAAGCTAATGGCATAGCAATTGAATTTCCAGACTTGATGAG
>NW_010282461.1:0-609 GCF_000690775.1 Eurypyga helias
ATGTTTTCTCCTCCCCATCCCATGGGGAAGAGAAGTGAGCTAATGACCACATGGTGCTTAATTACTGGCTGGACCTAAAACACAACACTGTGGCAGAGGGGTTGGAAACAGATTATTATATTATAACATTTAGTAAAAATGCATTTGCCAAAAATATCAACACAAAAGCTAGAATACATGCAGCATCTTGATACGATTGATCAGTTTGCCACCTCTTCCAACACTTTGCAACAATAATGATCTCCACATTTTTTCCTGTCCTTCTCACTAAACGTATTTGTTGCACAGAGTCCCAGACTCACTGAGAGAGCCCAGAGACAAAGGTCTCATTGAGAATCTCACTTTAGCCTCCTGTTACACACCACAGAGAAGGGTGATCCCCAAATTGAGTCAAAATTATAGAATGATCTTTTTGCACTTATAATGTGAGCAGTAATGTTGAACAGACAGTATCCATACAAGAGGAAATGGGAATTTGATGAATTCCCACACTGAATCAATGAGGTTGAAGTAATAAAATGATTTCTTCGTGCTTGCTTTTCTACTTTCCTCCATGAAATCATAGAAGGGAAGGTGAAATCACCAGTGTCAAATAAAATAGGCTGCTCT
>NW_010282462.1:0-609 GCF_000690775.1 Eurypyga helias
AAAAAAAAAATGTGTCTATATAATAAATTCTACCTTAGCGTCCATCAGTAAATGTAAAACATTAAAGAACTAATTCTTAAAGCTTTCTTCTGTTATATCCTTTCGAAACAGATGTTAATCAAGAGGTTAAGATTATTCCAAATACAGTGAAAATTGTTTCAAATTAAATTTGATTGACACATACTAGATTTTGTAAATAATTTTTGCAAACCTAAATAAACACTTTGTAACTTCAAAGGATGCTGCATATCTAACAAAATTGGTTCACTTTTGCTACCTAAATAGCAAATAGATTTTGCAGTCTAATGTTAACATTTAATTTAGAAAATATTGTCCCCTGTGTTAATAGAACTTAATTTTTTTTGCTCACAAATATAATTTGGTAATTTGAAAAAAAAAAATGAAGATTTTTATAATGGAACTGTTTGCCATATACGTTTGCACAGAACTTCCTTAAGCCCATATTGCAGAGCTTGTGGATAAGAGTCATTCTAAATATATTCTAAATATATCCCATTTTGATAGCTTGAATTTATTGTTATGAACTCTCCACTGTTCCTATTTTATGGTGTATTGTCTGTTTAATTGTATTTAAGAAAATAAAACTTA
>NW_010282463.1:0-610 GCF_000690775.1 Eurypyga helias
CTTCCAACCTAAACCAATCCATGATCCCGTGATTCTATGATCTGAGGGGCAGCATTTCCTTTTATAAAAGCCAGGTGAACCCTTCCACAAGTACATTTATCTGTAGCCTCACCAGTCTCATTCCTTACCATAATCACCACCAACCTGCTCAGCACAGACGTCAGCCTGACCAATCTGTACTTCCCTGGGTCCCTTTTAAAAAGCCAAAGCTCAGTTGCCACTCCCGAGGCATCACAAGTGCAATAAAATAAAGCAGCTCGTTCAAGATCCCGGCACACTTCTGGCAGGAAAGCCCAGAGGAAGGGAGGAGCCCTGTCACCCCGCCGCTGCCCCAGCCAAGCATCCGCAACCGTGGAGGACTTTGTATTCTGCTGAGGAGAGTCGCTTACCCCGCAATGGGTCGCTGTTGTCTCCTGGAAATGGAACAGCAGAGACCAGATCACACAGAAAAGGAAACCGAAGAGCGGGCAAAACACAGTCCCAATAGCCAGAGTGGTAAAACGGAGCCGGAAGAGGATCCCATCTCGATCCAGGGGCAGTGGTACCTGTAACATCTTGATGGACCTGAAAACAGCAAGGAAATGTTTGTTGGGGATTCTCCGGCCTCCTG
>NW_010282464.1:0-607 GCF_000690775.1 Eurypyga helias
TTTGACTGTACTATTTGATTTTAGTATTCAAAATCTTACCTTAAAATACTTCTATTGTCTTCTTTAATTAAATACCTAACTTAACATCCCTTCATTAAAAAATGAAGGGGTAGGAGAGGTGGGATGCATACAAGTGCTCAGTACCCATGCAGCCTCATAAATGGGATGAGGATTCTGGCTGATAATCTGAGACTGAAATGTTACCAAGTCTAACTTGTTTCGGTAAAACTTGAACCTGTTGACGCTTCGAAATCCAGTTAGCTGTACATGTGGAATTATTTAAAGAATCTTCTTATATGTTTGTTCTTTATCCTTTAATGAGGAAAGTCAAGCAGGTACTTTCAGATCCTTCTAACTTATGCTCAAAGTCAAGTTTCTGCAACATTTAACTGAAAATGACTTCCTTTTCCCATATTGAAATTGCACTTCTGGAGAGGTTAGAAAATATGAAAAGCTGTTTTTAAAAGCAGGAGCTGTGTTTTAAAAGCATTACAGTTTTTCTTATTTGCATAACCTTAAAATGTGTGTGGGAGGGTGTTAAATACGTGCTGGAAAACACACGAAATGAAGGTTCATAGCGTGCCACTGCTTTTGAAAGACAGACTAC
>NW_010282465.1:0-611 GCF_000690775.1 Eurypyga helias
CCACGGCTCTCCCGCGCTGCTCGGAGCTGGGCAGGACGGCCTGTCCCCATCGCTCCCCGGGGACGTTCGGGCGCTCTACCTGACCCGCTGCCGTCCTGGGTTGGGGGGGGCAGGGAGCACAGCTGGGCCCAAGGATGCGCCAGGAGCTCCTGCTCCATCAGAGGCGATTTTGGGTGCTGGGCCGATGCCTCCTGCACGCTCCTGCTGCCGCGGCGTGCACGTCTCACTGCACCTTCTTATTGCACCGGCTAATTAAAAAGCTCATTAACCTTCCGCTCATTAACAAGCTTGCTGGCCATGCCTTTTGGCTTTCCTTGGTGACGCCCTTGGCATCCCTCACAAATCCGAGCTGTGGGGTGCGGAGTTTTCTAATTAAAACCCATCGTAGGGCGGGTAAGAGCCGGCTCGGCAACCCCAACGAGTGAGCGCTGGTCAGCGGGCAGCACAGTCAGCGTGGTCGGCTCTCAGCCCGGGAGAAGCTCCCTGTGGTTGGCAGGGATGGGAAGCCGTGGCACGGAGAAGCAGTCGGGGGCCTCGCTGGGCAGCCCACACCGGGGCGGCAACTGCTCCCTCCTCCTGACTGTCTCTCCCTCCCTGATAGGGAAGCGCAC
>NW_010282466.1:0-611 GCF_000690775.1 Eurypyga helias
TACAGGTCTTCTCCAACCTTAGTGAGTCTGTGAAAGGCCTCATTTCAAAGATTCAGGGAAACAAATGATCCAGGCAGAAAAGGAAGGTGACGTTATCACAACTGCTGTTGACCAGAGGCGGGGAAACTATGTGCATATGAAAAAAAAGAGGTTCCTTCCCTTGAGCAGTGTAAGGTGTCGACTGACTGCTGCGACACAATGTGGTGGCATTTCCCTGCTGGTTACCAGCGTCCTTTTCCCTGAGTTTTGCACGAAAACTCAGTACTCGGCTACCAAGCTACACTCGGCCCTAAGTCACGTGGTTGCAGCAGAGGGAAGCCAGGAGTGGAGTGAGGGAAACCTGTCACCCCGTGCAGTGGTTTCCTCACGGCGGGTCACAGCCTGCCCCCAGTGCCCTGGGCTCTGTCCCAGTCCCCAGGCAGGGAACAGGGCGCAGGGAATTATCACAGATGTAGTATTTGTGGCTGGTTTTGCTCCTGTTCACCTCGTAGCTGGCCGGGTGTGACTGGTGGGGGAAGAAGCCAAGGTGAGCAGGCCGCGCGGGCCCTCTCGCCGTGCAGCTGAGCTCCCTGTGGCAATGCCCTCCCCGGGCGGCACCGAGGGGAAGCGGT
>NW_010282467.1:0-609 GCF_000690775.1 Eurypyga helias
GCTTTGCAGAAATGGTACCCCACAACCCTGTTTCCCTCATCCTTTCCTTCCTCCACTCCTCCTGCCTGCTCTGCACAGAAGTCTGTTACACAGTTAAGAGATCAGGAAGACAAGCCTGGCCGAGTCCTGCCTTACAGGGAGGCTCAGGGCAGGAGTGCGCTCAGTTGTTGAGCTTTACTTTAACTGGGTTAAGCCAAGCATAGGCCAACTGCACTGCTGAATATTCATGGGTTTGCGCTTACGTTACATAAAAAGAATGAGAGATTGCACTTTGAGAAACTGGTGCTCTACATTGACTGCATCCACCTTCTTTCCCTCTGTCACCCAATTGACTGCACAAGTGACAATGCACTACAACAGCCTTGGTTCACTTTCAAACCATGCTGACCAAGCTGGCTGAGGTAGGATTACAGTCTTTCAGAGGCCATATGAAGAATCTGGTTTCACATGGCTTCATCCTTCTGATTTTCTAGCAGAGGATCCATCTGACCAGACGCTGCAGAGCTGCCCCCCACCCACTCAGTTCCACCTAGGGATCCTTCCTTTCTTGGGGCACAAATTTGCATTTGATCCTGTTGAGGAACTCCATAAGGTCCCCATAGGTCAGCC
>NW_010282468.1:0-612 GCF_000690775.1 Eurypyga helias
ATTGTGGGTTCGAGTCCCATCTGGGGTGAGCTTCTCTTTTTTGCCCGCTGTCAGCCCTGATTCCGTGCTTTTTCTCCCCGTTTTAGCGCCGCCAGCCCCGCGGAGCGCTGCCGGGCTTCCTCCTGCTGCTGCCCGGCGGGCTCTAGCTTTGGCTGCTTGGTGGGAAGACCTTTCCCATCACGGCTGCAGATGTCAGGTGAGGACATCTAACCCTAACGCAAGCGAAGTGCGGGCCGTGAGCGCAGCCGCTGGAGATGGATCTCGCGGGGGGCAGGCTGGAGAAGGAGGTTGGGGTGCGCCACGATGGGCGTTCAGGGCCAGCGAGATCCCCACGGGAGCTCCGGTGCCAACAACGATGCTGGTGGGATGATGCGGTTCCTTGCTCCCGGCCCACAATCCCAGCTGGGATCTCAGCAAAGGGGGAGCGACGGGGAGTAGCGACTGCCCCAGGCTTTGGTGCGAGGGCAGGCGCTGTACCCGCCCGTGGTCCTGCGTGCGGAGTGCTCCGGTGAGGCTGTTGCTGCTGGAGTAACAGCTGGCTTTTGCCTTGGGACCCGCTGGTGAAAGGGTTGTTGGAGGGGTGTCAGTGAAAGGATGGTGCTGGCTGGGCCA
>NW_010282469.1:0-612 GCF_000690775.1 Eurypyga helias
GTGGGGCAGGTTTGCTCCTCTGAGCTGAGCCGTCTGGGTCATAGCTCCGAAATAAGTCCCCACTGCCACGTGGCAGCGAGGAAGTGCACCTCCGGCCATCTGCGTAAGATGCAGCAGGTTTACGAGAGAGGATGCTGACCGAAAGCAAGTCTACGAGGCCACAGTTAAAAATAAGTTAAAAAAGAATAGACAGGGCCCCAGAATTGTGTCAGAACTTTCCCCAAGCTTCCAGATCAGGGCGCCTGCTCAAGAAGTAAACTTTCTGGCTCCATTAGCATACAAGATGATGCATTCCCAGTGACACGGCCTGAATTCCGGGCAGACACAGGCAGACCCCCAGCACCTTTCCCACCTCTGGGCACCCCTTGTGAGGACAGGGCTGGCTGCCTGGCTGCAGCACAGCTCTCTCCTCGCTCCCTGCCCGGGCTGTGCTGCCGGGGCTCTTTCCTCCTGGCACCTGCCGGAGCCGGTCCCATCAGCACCCACAGCTCCCACACCTCCTCTTCCCGTGTCCCACAGCACTCTGGGCTCCCTGATAGCCCAGTCAGGAGCAGTTTTATTCCAAGACACGAGAAACTTCCTGTTAGAACAAGATTAATTTTCTTTTCTTTT
>NW_010282470.1:0-612 GCF_000690775.1 Eurypyga helias
GCAGCTTCCTGATTCACTAGACTACCTGAGAATGTCACTCTTCCCCACCCCCCAAAACACTGAGTTTCACTTGGGAATATGCTTTGTGGTGAATTTTGACTTTTCATTGAAAAGAATACTCTCTTAGTGCTTCTTCACTTATTTATAATTTCTGCAGAGATTGAGCTCCCTCGTGACAAACTTCAGAGAACATACAGCAAGTCCAAGCCTGGTTCTTCTCATGTGCCTCAGCTCAGCAACTGGCCAGGCTCCCACTCCAAACCTGTCCTACCTCCAATCCCGACTGGGAGGAAGAAGACCAACCCTTGAGAGCCACTACTAGCCAAGCCTTTCTCCTGAATCTTCACTCTACACCAAATCTTTGTCTAACAGGAAGACTGATCTTGATATATTTCTCTTCAGCAAAGCAAAGTCTATAAAATATTATTTCCAAATCCATTTCTGATTAACTCTCCAAAAAAAGTGATTTATTTATAACTTTATTAAGAAGTAATTTCTGTATTTCCCAACGCTAGAAATTATTTCCCCAGGCACTCTCAGCTGGGAAATGGCATAGATTGTTTCCTAACAGCCACGTGATCACAGCTTCCATTAATTTCTCTCTTTCCTCCC
>NW_010282471.1:0-612 GCF_000690775.1 Eurypyga helias
TGATGATCTTAAAGGTCTTTTCAAAATATTCTGTGATTCTAGGAGACTTAAAGAAAGCTGTCCCTTCTTCTTGCTCTTAAGTAGGACTTAGTATATCCCTGACATATTTATATAATTTGTTTTTATAAGTTCCACTGACTGAGATATTGCAAGCTCCCCTTTTTTATCATTAGAGATCAGTGATCGTCGTAGTTAGAAACAGTTCTTTATTATTTGAGTTAATCTTTCCTGATGGCAAAATTACGTATTTTTGGTAGGGTATTTTAATCTTTTATTTTTCTTTTTTCTTCTAACCTGAGTGGATGTGGGCATTTTCTGATACTTGATTGTTTTGCTATGTTTGATCATAGGAATGTCCAAGTCCATTTTCTCTTTCCTAATTTTTCGTATCTACTTGCTGTGCTACTTGCATTGGCATATTAACACATCAGAGATATATCATGCTGTCTCTTCACCTGAGGCAGATTGCAAAATTTCACAACTACGCCAAGTTTGTATGCAAGGATTGATCATGGAAGCCTTAAAGCCCAGAGTGCACAATATCATGCCACCCTCAGTAGAAGCTTCATCTTCCACAAAGGCTAAAGGTGAGCTAGGGATTCTGTGCTACAG
>NW_010282472.1:0-614 GCF_000690775.1 Eurypyga helias
AGGGACACGTGTGTGCACGCGTGTCCACGCGTGCTGCAGCGGGCAGGGACAGGAGCGCCGGGAATTCGGCTCCCTTCCGCGGGAACATGCAGAGCCCGCCGCCACGGGGAACAGCACACGGAACAACAACAAGGCGTCTGGGTTTACCCACCTCTGCAATGCCCCGGCTGGCACTTGTCCCCCCCCCTGGTGTCTCCAGCCGGTGGATTGTGACGGTGGGAAGGGGTGGGAGCACCCCACTCTGTCCCAAAAGGAAACTGCCAAGCCAGGTCTGTCCCTTTGGGGAGCCAGGTCCCACTGGGAACAGGGGTTCCATGGCCCTGTGGGACACATCCCTCCCGCCCCGTGGGTGCAGCTGCTCACAAGCCCCCAAAGGCGAGGGAGGGCAGAGGGGAGGGTCAGACACAGCCTGCGCCCCAACCCCCCCGTCACCCTGGCCTTTGCCAGGACTCTGCCTGGGACCACCTGTGTGCCCAGGGTGGGGGGTGCCAGGCCCCCCCATGGGAGTGTCAGCCCCCAGCATCTCCCTCCCGTGGGCAGGGGATGGGCACAGCCAGTCTCCTGGAGAGGGGCAAACCCAAAGCCCCTGCAGCTGCACGAGCGGGGGGCTCAGC
>NW_010282473.1:0-612 GCF_000690775.1 Eurypyga helias
GTGCTGGGTAATGATCCATGACCTGTCCCGCTCAGCAGCTTCAGTGCCATGAAACACGACCTCCACAGCTTCCACACATTCAGGCTCGTTTCTGCGCTCGCTCGTTCTGTTCAAAATGAGAGAAGGTGACTGAAGATGTCCCCGTCTCAGAGTCACACAGCAGGGATGTAGGGGAGCAAGGGGACAATTTAATAATCCTTTCTGCCTCAGCTCTCAAACACTGCTAGTCTGCAACTCTAAATAGTTTTTCAAGGGCAGATATTTATCAGATGCTTATCCTCCAATGAGAGAGCAGAACACCCAAATCACACAGCACAGGAAGCCTGTTGTGGATCCCCTCTACCCGTCTGGCACGTTAAGTGCTACCCTGCTTCTGTCTGAAAGCTCTCAACCTTCTCACTGGTGTAGAGAGGAGGGCCTGCAGAAAAGGATTTCTTGGCTTTGAACACCCAACTTCTAGTCAGCATGGCTGTAAATTACCATCTTAAAACTCTAATGACAAAAGGTTTAACTTCTGCATTTTGTTTACCTTCCTCTGGGTAGTTGCCAAATGGAAAAGACCCTTAAGATTATCGAGTCCAAGTGTAAATCCAGCACTGCCAAGTCCACCAC
>NW_010282474.1:0-611 GCF_000690775.1 Eurypyga helias
CAACACTAATCACCCCAAGCTTGAGGTGCCAAAAGTAAACAAGAACGGGAAAAAACTCAGTCTGCCATACCAGAACAGAATTTTACTGAGAAACAAAGCTTCTCTGTAAAGCCACAAGGAATATCAAGAACAATTTGATACACACCAGGGAAGGCTGGTGGTTCAGATCTTGTTTCACAAGGATACAAAATTAGCATAAGGAACAAATATCAGCAGCTAGAAGGCATTCTGAGCAAAATTTAGATTTGCAACATGAAAGAAGCAAGGAGTGGAGCAGGTAGCCAGATCAACATTAAGAAACGCCTCTGAAATGAGTTGTAATCTTGGCAAAAATTAGCAAATAACTAGGGTTTCTACCAGAATGAGATACTCTGAAAACGATAACCAGAACTGCAAAGTACGTAGGTGAGTCAGGCTGGCTTCTGTTGTATTATAACGCCAGCTTTACCAGAAGAGAACCAACCCAGGGACAAAACAAAATACCCTTCCAAAGCTGAAACTACAAGCAGCAGAGTACCCACCAGAGGACAAACAAAGAGCTACAACTGTTTAAACAGCCTTTGGCTCTTCACCAAACAAACTTGCACTTACCGGGTCACTCGTGTCTGCTG
>NW_010282475.1:0-607 GCF_000690775.1 Eurypyga helias
GACACCCCTGGTTTGGGCTAGCAGAGTTCCAGGTCAGGCTACACTGGCAGAGGTGGCGAAGGTTATTCTAAAGCCCGGAGCCAGACTGGTGAGACAAAACCAATATCCTATTAAATTAGAGGCAAAGCAAGGATTGGGGGAAGGAATAATGAAATTCTTAGATTATGGGGCATTGGTGGAATGCGAGTCAGAGTATAACAGCCCGATGCTACCAGTGAAAAAGCAGAATGGCAAGGAATATAGGTTAGTCCCGGACCTAAGGGCTGTAAAGCAGGTTGTCCAAGACGTTCACCCAGTAGCAGCCAACCCACATACCCTGTTAACGTCTGTGAAGGAGGAACATAGATGGTTCACAGTACTCGATCTTAAGGATGCTTTCTTCTGCACACCCCTAGACAAAAGTAGTTGGGCAGTATTTGTCTTTGAATGGGAAAGCCCCAGGCCTGATGCAAAACCCAGCCTCCTGGAAGGTGTTGCCTCCAGGGTTCAGAAACAGCCCGATGATATGTGGTAATCAGTTGGCAAAGAAGCTGGAATTATGGTAAAAGGAAAAGAGGGAAGGGGTGGTACTACAGTATGGAGATGACATTCTGTTGGCTGCAGAGAC
>NW_010282476.1:0-612 GCF_000690775.1 Eurypyga helias
GCACGCATACCTGAAATTTTTGTTCCAACCTCGTACAACTCCGGCTTGATTCAGAGTCTATGGAAGAGACCTTTTAGTTTAATGGACTTTGAATCTTGTACAGAGTATCTATGTTCAGGCAGGTAATGAGTGAACAGCAAGCACAAGGGCATCTATTCTCCTGCCCTCCAATCTCTTCCAGCATTTCCCACAAACGCCTCTGTGCTCTGCAAACTAGTCCCTTTTCCCTGGATTTTTTTTTAATACCACTTAAGGCTTAATTACACCTTCAAATCACTCTACTTGTAATGCAGGGTTAATTTTCACTCCAGTAACGTTGTAACTGACTCACTGCTCTTAAAATAAAATAAATTACTGGTGTAAATTGTAACGCTGATCTAGTGGTAAAAGATACCCCATAGATAGTATTTATCTCACTGCTTATTTTCCTTGGCTCCTACTTCCATTAGGCTGGCTTTGGACAATCATTTACTAACACTTCTAACCTGTTTACTCCCCAGTTCCACTTTATGGGGAAAATACTGCAAACACAACGTGCAACATGTACCTGGCAATATATATGTTTCCAAGTAGGAAGCTATAAGACAGTTTTACCCATTGGACTTTTTTTTT
>NW_010282477.1:0-614 GCF_000690775.1 Eurypyga helias
AGGTATGTGATATATATAAAGCCTCATCTAGGGTGTAGTTTTTCACATTGAATAAATATAGATAGACTAAAGCAGATCCTGGGAGCGACTGTGAGATGAGAAATGGGGAACCTCGCTTCATGAAGAAATTGAAGGTACTTCATTTATTTGGATGGCAAAATGAAGGTTGAAATTATATTGATTACTGCAGTACACTGGCAAAATAAATGCTGGAACAGGGAAAGGGCTATCAGAGATACAGGAGAGTTTCAACATAATAACATGCAGGTGTATTTTCAGCCGCTACATTACAGAAAGGTTTCTAATCATCAGTAAATTAAGTCAGGAATAGACCTATGGTAAAACCAAAAGAAATAAGTAAAAGCAGTAAAAATGAAAAGAAACCAGGTGTGTTCAGCTTACACATTTCTTGTTACTTGCAGTGGGTGATGAGATTTCATAGCCCCAAACATTCTTCCTAATGCTCTATTCCCACCTTATCTGGGTATTTATAGAGCTGTGTAAATCACATATTGACTGCATTGAAAATAATCTCTGAATATAATCTCTCTCTCTCTATTTTAATATTTCTTATATAAATGTTTACATATACATTTTATATATATATATATGTA
>NW_010282478.1:0-613 GCF_000690775.1 Eurypyga helias
TTTTTTTTTTTTTAATTATACATTTGCTTGTTTGTATTTCTTAAACAATATTGCCACATTTTCAATAAACTGCATAAAACAGGCATTTAGGATGACCAAATCTGAAAACTGACCAGATTCTGGGCATATTTTTCACAATGCAATAAACAGCTCAGTTATCCAATTTGAATTATTTTGTACACTACAGTTTTAGTCTTCCTGTACTACCTCTCCCTGGAGACTTAATCCATTTAGAAGCAGTCCACAGAGAATGCAAAAAATACATCTGCAGTGGGATCCTTGCAGAGAGGAGAAAATAGAGCCATATGTATTTTTTTTCTGCCTCTGTGATGCATCTTATTATGGCAATTGATCAAATTAATGCAAGTTTGAGCACTTGCATAAATTGAATTAAGAACTGCCTTCCCTTACTGTCCTCATAAAGAGTAGGTATGGCTTCTAAGAGTCAAACAAAACTAATATCCTACTTGAGCACTGTTGCTCACCAGAAGGTCATTTATTCAAATGGCAAAAGTGAAGTACATGTAGAGAGGAGATAAAATCTATGACCTGCTTTCCCAGAATGAAAAGAAAATAATTTAAAAGCGTGTGAGGATATTTGAGAAAAAAAAAA
>NW_010282479.1:0-614 GCF_000690775.1 Eurypyga helias
AAAGGGAGCTATTAATACGAGATAATGCTATTAAAGAGGCAAAAGATCTACATGTACTTCCTCGGCGCTGGGTTGGGTGAGCGAGCATTGACACTAAGGGAATGACACTCTTCCAGCCCTTGCCAGCGAGAAGTCGGTTAGCCGGCTGGGCTGTGTACCACCTCCTGCCCCTGACAGACACTGCTCCCTGCGAGGTAAGGGGCAGGCACACAAAGGTCTGGAGACGGTTACTAGCTTTGATTTAATGATTAAAAAGCTAGGGGGGTTGCTGCTATTTCATTCTTTAATAGGGAACATCAGCACAAGCCATGAGTGTACAGTTCTGGCATCTTACCAAAGACTAATAAAGGACAGGTAACTTGCTGGCCCATCCACAAAACTCCTCCTGGCCTCAGCAGGCCTTTTTCTATAAAGCGCGACCTAGGCGGTTTGGAACAGAGATGCGTCTGTACGCGCCACACTGAAAAGCTCACAAATACTCCGAAATAAAGCCCTAGCTCTTCATTAAACACCAGAAAAAGCAGACTTTATGCAGCGACCTGAAACTGGGGCCAGAGCAACAAGAACGGATGCCACCTTCACCTCTGAGCGAGACAGCCACAACCCCAAAGCGC
>NW_010282480.1:0-614 GCF_000690775.1 Eurypyga helias
GGGGAGATGGGCTCCCCAGGAACAGCCCCCTTGCCCCTCAGCACCCACTTTGCTGGGTGCATCCCCCCACCCGGTTCCCCAGGGAAGCCCCCTGCGCCATGAGGGGCTCCCCACGGGGCCGTTAACGTGCACGGGGGTCTCTGCTCTCCAGGAAGGAGGTGGGTCTGGACCTTTTCTTCCCCAGCCAGATGCAGGAGAACCTGAAGGTGAGGGGCGCGTGTGGGGGGGGTGCACAGAGGCAGGGCTTGGGGGCAGGGTGTGTAAGCGTGCACAGGCCTGTCTGGGCGTGCACATGTGCGTGCATCAAAGCGCACACGTAGCTTTACACATGTGTGCGTGTCTGCCCGCACTTGTGTACGTGTGTGGTTGTGCTCACACATGTGAAGAGGTAGCTGCATGCACCCACCCGCGTCCATGTGTGTGCACATGCACATATGGGGCCGGGTGTGCGCATCAGCGTGCACGTGTGGGTTTGCACACACGTGTGCGTGCATGTCTGCCCAGGCACGGGGAGCTTTGCACGCACTCGTGCAGGTGTGCCTGTGTGTGCACGAGTGGATTTGCAGATGTGTGTAAGGCGTGTCTGCTCCCACACGTGAAGGTGTGTTTGCATG
>NW_010282481.1:0-614 GCF_000690775.1 Eurypyga helias
GTCTTCTGTGCCACCAGCAGTGTCATACACGTGCCAACGTGAGAGCATTTGCACCCATCTCCCACACAGCCATGCTGACATCTGGAGAGCATCATCACAGATGTGTTCCCATTCTGTTAATTAACCCATTGATATGCATCTTTTTTAATCTTCCTATCACTTCTGCCCACCCTAGGGGACCCATGGAGCAATGGATGAGTCCATGATTTTGCACCTTGAAGAAGCAGGGTGTCATCTAGCAGAGACCTGCATCCCAACAGTGTTGACCAGGAGGCATTCATCTCATGCACAGGTGAACCCACAGCCCCCTTATGACCTAAGGGCGCATTATGTCCTGCACCAAAGCAGGAAAAGCCTGAGCTGTACCTAGGAGCATCATTCAAACTACCTGCACAGAGATTAGATCTAAAAGCCCAAGAGACCCACCCTTTTTGGCTGTATCAGCAGGATTCTGCAAGGATATAATTAACTCTATGAGTTAATTCATCAACATTGAATACGGAGTCCTAAGATCTTGGAAATGTCTTTCTTAAGTCAGTCCTTCCTCCTTCAAAATTCATTTCTTGCCTTGGGTAATTTTTGTCACTCTCTCTGAAGCTTTCCTAGTTCAGTTC
>NW_010282482.1:0-611 GCF_000690775.1 Eurypyga helias
ATGTGAAAGATTAACATACTCCCCTTTCTAGGTTCTTTAGACAAACTACCTATGTCATGATTTCACCTGCATCCTAAATCTGTGCCCTTTGTATGTACTGGTATGTGCTCTTTTTGAAGGCTTCCACTGTCCTGGTTTGTCTGAGCTATTAAATACAGCTTTTCCCATTGTTCTTTTCCCCAGACTTCCCTTTCTTTAATTTGCCATCCTTCAGCTTTCCAGTGTGGGAGCCACTGGCTGGCCCCTTAGCCCAGACCACGCAGGAACAAGTACGCTGGCAGCAACTGGGTTGCCAGCACCACTGCCTGGAGCTCAGCCAACTGAGCCCAACCTTCTACCTCTTGTCCTTTAGATGTCCCATTTGTGGGCCACAGGTGAGCAGACCTTCCATTCATTCCCTGTTAACCCTTTGAGCTGATCCATCTGTTAACCAGACATTAGGCCAAGTCTCAGAAATCCTTTCATAAATCACAGGGGTGGTGCACCTTGAGTGGGTGAGAGGGTGGTTCCCCAGCTCCTTGCCCTTGTGTATTTGCTCTGCCAATCTCCCTGTAAGCCCCATTTCCCCTCTACTCAGCTCTCTACCTCATGCTCGGTACACAGGCAGGGAG
>NW_010282483.1:0-615 GCF_000690775.1 Eurypyga helias
TTATTACTATTATCATTATTATTATCCCAGTTAGATAAGAGTTTATTCACAAAACTTTATGGCCCTTTTGCATTAGCTTTTGAGCTTGCTGTCTGAGCTTTGATTTATTCACTAGGATAAGAGCTAGCGGGACTCGTACGTATTTCACTGCAGGTGACACGAGGTGAACACCTGGACAAAAGGGCTGGTGTATGATGAAGAGACTTCAGGGCCAGCACTAACTGCTCTACAGAAACAAAGTGCTTAGAGAGAGACGCAGACTTGGTCATACGTTTTGTTGTGTGGGGGTTCAAAATGGGGCAAAAAATAAAAGGCAAGTGTGTGGATGCAAAATACTGACCCCCATCCAGCACAGGTACAGATATGTGCCAAGCTTTGTCCTCGTGGGCTCTCTGGAGTTGTCAGAACTAATTGGTATATTCTGTGATTCTGTGAAAAGCAAGCGAGCTTTGAAGGCTTTTGGGGCTTGAGGCAATGAGTGTCCCCAAACTTTGGATCCCATAGGTAACAATGCATTGTGGAGCCATTCCCTCCTGGTTTCACTCCAGACTGCCCTTTTGGCTAGAGCTGCAGCAGGAAAGGATAAGGAAAGTATTTCTAGAATCATAGAATCAC
>NW_010282485.1:0-613 GCF_000690775.1 Eurypyga helias
TGTGATACCAGAAGCGGAAGCAGTGCGGTCCTTCCGAACTGCACACCGGACTGACCAGCTGAGCCACGTAGCCGGGGGAGGCGTTGCTCCCTTGCAGGTAGATGTAGTAGCCATCTGAAACAAAGCGTGAGCCACACTGTCACACACCACGAAATCTAGACAAGGCAGCCAGGGACAGCCAGGCTCAGTCCTGGGAGCAGTCCTGCTGCAGTTCAAGGCAGGCAAAAGGAGGGGAGGGCAAACACAGGTCTTTTGCTAGCCACAACTCTCCCCACACCTGACTCCACTTATGACCCGTGCTCTGCGTTCCTACCTCCTGTCGTGTGGTCTGAGGAGGGGCCGGTATCTTGCGTGGGCGTTGGACCCTTGTGCCTTATCCAGTCAATGCTGCTGGAATCTGCCTGGACCCACTCACAGAAGTCGTTTTCGAATGTGCAGGCGAAGTTGCAGGCTGTCGCAGGAGCTGGTTATGGTGCAGAAAAGGAAGGAGAGTTTCTAGAGTGGAGGTGGGGCCACCGTTTCCCCATGTCCCGCAGGGCATACAAAAATACCACAAACATATCAAAACACCACAAACAATGACATCTGTATGGGGAAAACTTGCCATAGAAAA
>NW_010282486.1:0-615 GCF_000690775.1 Eurypyga helias
ACACACACATGTACACATACACTCAAACACAGGCTCTATACACATATAGAGAGAAAAAAGTGTTTAAAAGTCCAGAGTAGGATTTCCCATTCATATCACTGTTAAATTTGATCACTGCTGTCCTAACATAAGTTGATAAAAATACAGATAGAATGCACAAGAAAAGGAAAACTATCCATCTTCAGCAGTTATAGGCAGTGCAACAATATTATCAGTCCCCTACATGCATATCATCCTTTCCTTTATTGATTCCCTTGACTAACATTGTTCCAAGAAGGCAGCATATGATCTTCATGTTACATTGCAATCATCAATAAACCGTCCGTTTTGTAGTGTATATACATTTATACATACATGTGGCCAAGAGAAATTACTCTGGCAGCATTCTTGTATGATTCCAGCTTAATTTAAATCCTATGCTTGAAGTTAAACATGAGTTTGTGTCCTTCATCCATGCAGGTTAAACAACTACCAGAGGGAAGTACGAATTCTGATTGATCCTCATTTGGCCTGGATTTCTGCAGGTTCTGTGCAGAGCCCATCACAGACTGTGAACCCTGTTACCCCCTTAAAAGTGGATATATTTGAACCATAGGATCATTTAGGTTGGAAAAT
>NW_010282487.1:0-616 GCF_000690775.1 Eurypyga helias
TTTTGTTTATTATGCTTACTTACTCTTTAGAGTCTTTGCCTTCAGTTTGAGGCATTGCATGTTGAGAGGACAGTTTTAATGACAGGAACTGTTGGAATATTTTGAAGAATATTAATGATAATAGAAATGAATATTAATGAGAATAGAAAACATCCATTAGGAAGTAATCTTCAATAAACTTGCTGTTTATTGAATGTTACTGCATGGTGTTAGTAACCCTGTGGTGTTCCCGAAATTACACAGCGAAGTATGCTTTTAGAAATTTGGGTGCGTACTTGGGAGGAAATCTTGAGTTATTTGACCTTTTTGTAATGAGTTGGGATTTTGTCTAACTACCTTTTGTACAGAGGATGACACGCTGAGTGAGTCATCTATGGATAGCTTGCTTTGGAGCGACGACGACTGCAGTCAGGATGTTGATGTAACCACAAACCCTGATGAAGAAGTTGAAGAAAGTGATTTTGAGATTGTTCGGTGTGTTTGCGAAGTAAAAGAAGAAAATGACTTCATGATTCAGGTATGAAGTGGGCAGTGAGTGCACATTTCGGTGAACACAGTGGAAGGTGAACACAGTGTAGAAGTATGTACAGGGTATGTTCTGTACGTGAAATAAACT
>NW_010282488.1:0-605 GCF_000690775.1 Eurypyga helias
CTTCAACGGTGAAATATTGCTGCGCTGTTCAGGGTGATGAACATGCATCCCTCACCTGAGGAGAGGACTGGTTTCTTTTAATCCTTCAGATTGCATATGAATTGTCTGAAATTTGGCTTTATTTCACGCCTTAGCTGCAAATGGGTGGAGCAGAAAAGCAAAGCCAGGATACAGGGCAATTGTGAGGAAGTTGAAGGAAAAGTGGATTAAAAATACTAACTTCCCTCATGTCATCTGTGGAACAGTCGTGCTTTGCCTGGGTATTAAAATACAAAGCGGCTTTTGTCCGTTTTCATACACTTTTTATGAGGGGAAAACAATCAGCTAAGTTTTCTCCCGGAATGAAGCACATGGGATCCTTTAAGAGAGACACAACATCACCAAGATGTGCGTGAATGTTAAAATCAGCTTGAAGCTGTTATTTGAGATATTTTATTTTAGGAAATGTAAGAGGTATAGTTGAAGCTTTACTTTTCCGTCTGTATCCAAGCAGGAGAAGCACCAATGAGGTTCTCCCTCACAGACAGTGCTGATTCAAAGCTGCAACCTCAGCTAACAAATGGAGAGTTATTTCCCCTTCCTGGGCATGTACCGTAAGTCAGGGC
>NW_010282489.1:0-614 GCF_000690775.1 Eurypyga helias
TATATCACAATATGCTACATAATAATACAATGATGATACATCACAACACATGATACAATTAAATACACCACACTATGGCACAGTACAATTATGGCACAGGACAATACAACACATGATACATAACAATACAATATGATACACTGATACAGTTATGACATATGATTGTGATGTTTCATATTTTACTGTGATGTACTGTATCATATTGTACCATGATGTATTGTTATCACATTATAGTGTAATGTTTTGTGATGTATCATATCCTGATGTCTAATTTATCATGACTGTATCACATAATCTGTTGTATAGTGTATCGTATTGTATCACAGTGTATCATACTGTGATGTACTGTATCATAGCACAATACATTACATATTGTAATACATTATGCTACATCTTGATACAGTCCATTACATCATGATGCAATACATTAAGATACATCACAATGCAATATGACATTAAGCTACGATACACCATGATATGATACAATACATGATAAAATGATACCTCATGTAACAATACAATGTGATACATCATGATACAATTATGATGCTTTATCACACTACATCATGATGCAGTATGTTATTGTAACATGATGTAGTGTATCATATATGATA
>NW_010282490.1:0-617 GCF_000690775.1 Eurypyga helias
CAACGTGTTTCCTCAGAAACAAGATCCAAATTTCAAGCTCAGATCATATACAAGCCACCATAGTTTTTGAGAAAAAGACATTTGAATTCATGTAATCCCATCTGTTATTTGAATATGTCGACATACATGGAATTAAAAAAACCCAATTCTTATGTGCAGTTATGGCCACTGTGAGAAGAAATTTGGTCCATTTACAGGAGGAAAATATCAAAATTTCCACTGCCTTTTAAACATGTATTTTAAGATCCATAGGTCAAAGAAATACTATAGAATATCTTTAGCTGAGAAACTTATGCTAATACTATGTGACAATTCATAACTGAGACCAATAAATGTCTGAAAATGCACTTAATTATTCCCTTACCAGATATGATTAATTTCCTTTGTGCATATACAGGATGGGGAAGTGCCAATTTCCTCCACATTTGCTGTATTTATTGGTTAACAACCATATATCTACACTTCTCGACATGGTACAACTTTGTTCCTGATGTCTTAGAAACTCAGACTGACATTTAGGCTGAAAAGACATCAACAAAAATTGTAGAACAGACACACAAGTTCAAAGCAAGAAATAAATAGCAACCTGATACACAGGACACTGAATTTAATTCTCA
>NW_010282491.1:0-616 GCF_000690775.1 Eurypyga helias
AGCAAAGCTGACCCTGGGAAGAAGGCTTGGGGGGCAGGCAGGAAGGTGCCTAAACTACGACAAAAAGACAGAAATGGAGCAGCCTTCTTTAGGGTATAAAGGAAATCTCTGTAGGAAGTACTTTTGCATGTAAACTATAATGACTATGCTTTTAATACAACTTATAATTTTTTTTTGTTATTTTTTAGGCATTTTTAAAAGTCATTTAAGAACCAAAATATTACTAACAGGCTCAACCTAAAAGAAATAAATTGAAAATATTTCATCTGTAATTAAAGACTATCCAGTTGCCAAATAACTAGAAAAACTAAAACTATACTCAAAACTATGAAGACATGCATGAAATTATGTAGCCGAATACATTCCAGTCAATAACTGAAATTTATTTATGCCACCATGGCGCAAATAACGTTTCCTGCTCAAGGAGACATTATATGTGACTTGGTAATTTGATTTTTGTGTTTTCCTTAAATAACAGTGATACTAAGAAGCAAGTCAAACTGGACCTGCAAAATAAAACCTTGAGGTTTAAAGAACAATCTCCGGATTAAAATTTACATGATACCAGATGAGCATGGCTTAATTTAAAATTCCTTAAAAAAAAAAGAAAAAAAAA
>NW_010282492.1:0-617 GCF_000690775.1 Eurypyga helias
GTAAAAACTCAGAGAGTGACAACCTAAGAAGTACTTTGTAATGTGAATGACGGGGAAATGGATGGTGTCTCTACATCAGCAGAACCTGAGACAGAAATCCTCCATGGGAAACTCCTAAAACACTGACATTGCCTCTTCCTCATTGTTCTCCGTAGAGCAATAGAGAGCATCAGTGGGACATTGCTTCTGACTGAAAAGGTATATTGTACACATGAAGTGGCTCTGTGGATGTGCTGGAACTATTAGTACATTAGGACTACCATTGATGAAGACCAGCTATGTTATGGCACGATGCTTATACATACATTTAGCTATATTCATATGTTGTATATCAGAGCTACATCAGAGTCAGAGGTCACCACAAATGATTTCTCTCTGACATGATTTGCAGACAGATAAAATAAACACATCAGGGTACAGCCAAAACCCCTGTAAGTATGAAGAAGTTCCAAAGAACACTCATGATATTGTGAACATGCCTCATGGACATTTATTTTCCCAGTAGCATGATTACTGCTGTAACATAGGAGATCTAAACCTGTAAGTACCATCGACCAGCAGAAAGAGCATGCTTATGCAAAACTAGCACAAACTGTTCACCACAACTCTTTGAGCCC
>NW_010282493.1:0-605 GCF_000690775.1 Eurypyga helias
CAGCCTATTCCTTATTTTACTAAGTGATTTTAAAAAGGAAGATTCTTCCTAGTAAATTGCCAACATAGATGTTTGTATCTTGGTTCCATAATTCTTTTTAATAGCACATATGAGTATTTTACATTTTACGATCTCGTTTTTTTCTGTTTAAGTAAGTTACAAAATCCCCATTGACTTCAGTAAATAAAATACATTTGCTGAACATTTGTTGCAGCTTCATCAAGAAAGTCAAATGGCCTGGGAGCAGAGGGAAGGAGAACTGCAGCGCCAATTAGACCTGTATGATCATCAACAAAATGAAGTACTGAGCACAGCTGTAAAGGTACAGGCACCGAATTAACTAAAAATAGACTCCTCAGCACGTTTTTCGGACCTGTCAGATTACATGAATATCAATCTTTCTGTGCACTTAAAAGATGTTACAGGATCAGTCCCAGACCCTGCTTTGCCACTCCCACAACAACTTGAGGTGGCTTTGAGAAACATTCAGGAGCATTTTCAAACAGTCATGGAAACTAGGGCAACCTGCAGATCACTGGAGGAGGGAATTAAATGTACAGATTATGATATAAAGGGACAAAATATATAATACACAGATTTTTTTT
>NW_010282494.1:0-616 GCF_000690775.1 Eurypyga helias
CACTACTACTTTCTGTTGTCACCCCCACCAAATGGACTCAAACCAATTGCCTTCAACATCCCAGAACTGCTTCAGAAAGCTGAGACACATCAAGGCATCGCCTTTGCTAGAGCTCTCCTCAGATGAAGTCAGACAGTGCTTTTGACTAGGGGTGCTTAGTCAAAGTGTGTAAGGACCTTTCTTCTACTGGAGGTCCAAAGGCAGCATCACTACCAGCTCCTTTGTCACATGCGGGACTGAGAGAAGTGAAGCCTGATGATTCAATTCCCTTGTCCAGACCAGAATTGTGTGAAGTTTCTGATGAGGAAAGTCCCATTTTAAATTCTTTTTCCTCAGACAGAGTAGATTTTTCAGCTGAAGCCATCTACCTTAGCAGCTAGACTGTTCTGCCCGACAGGCAGCTGAAAGGAAGTGACTGACTGAGAATCCCAAGAGAAGGTTTTCAAACATCACCGACGCCTATGCTGCACTGCCATGACATCACCCAACAGCATCCATTTCCTAGGAGCATGGAGCAGCAACAGCAAGGTGCTGCTTTTCATTTACAGATTTTATGTCTCAAGAGCCAAAAGGTAAGTAAAAGTTCAGTGAAATCAGAGAATCATAGAAGGGTTTG
>NW_010282495.1:0-616 GCF_000690775.1 Eurypyga helias
AAACCGTCAGGGCTCTTGGACAAAATTCAAGAAGCAAGAGCTACACTGTGCACTGGGAAACAGCCCAGAATGACCAAAGCTGTAATTTTCAAGTAAAACTTCGAATGCCGCTGCCCGGTGCACTGATGGGGCATCAGCCATAAACACTTATTATAAAATAGAGAATAAATCACCTTTTTTTATTATTTAAGCTGCAAGAGGCTAATGTGCAGCCTGCTTTTTATCCCCCAAACTCCCGCTTCGAGCGAGCAGCAGCGCTTGCCGCCGCGCAGCCGCGACGCGCGGGAGAGCCTCCTGCTCGTTAATTCGAGGGGCAGGAGGCTGGCTGGAAATGAGTTTGCTGCTCCCCAAGCGCTGGTTTCAGAGCCAACCTGTTGCTGCCTCCCCGCAGCACCCAGGATTCGCCCACACCACCCGGCAGCCGGATTATCACGCACCCGTGGCTTCCCCGTCCTGCCACGGCCTCTGCCACCCTCCGTCCCTTCTCAGCAACACATCCCGCTCCCCTCTGGGTTTGCCAAAAAATCCCACCCAACCCCAACCTCGGAAAAGGCACAGGGCAAAGGGGCTCCATAAAATCACTTTAAATTGCAATTTAAGTCATAGAATCATAGAA
>NW_010282496.1:0-590 GCF_000690775.1 Eurypyga helias
AGAACAGCGTCACCATTCTCAGATCTGATGCTCCCTTTCCCTGACCTCAGCTCAAACGCTTTTCTACAACAGATCTGGGAAACATTTTTCACAAAACATTGGAGCAGCCTAAGTAACTATTTGAAATATACATCTGCATACATCATCAACTGGATAAAAGCAACGAGCTATGAAATAGCCTTTTGAAATACTTAATTTCTGCACTATACTGAAGGGAAGCTAGTAAACCAGCAAAGGTGTCTATCTTGATATTGACAAGACTTTGAGATGCCCAGAGTTCCAGTTTCTTCTGGAAAATTAAAATGGAAAGGGCTACCTGAAGAATGTTGCTGCAATTCAGTTAAGAAACACCGAGTGCTCACACTTTTGCTCCCTTCACCATCTTTTTCCCTGTTTCTTCTTCAAAAAAGGCCTAACTGTTAACCCTCCTCTTTTAAACTAGGGCAGCTTGTTTTTTCCTAGGAGGGGGATGGTTTCCTCCTCTGCCTTTTTCTTCTTTTAACATCTTGTTCCCATCTCTCGGTCCTTTCTTTTCCTCACTTGTTCCCTGCTCCCTACCCTTCCTGTGCCCTTGGCCTTACTTCCCTTTT
>NW_010282497.1:0-617 GCF_000690775.1 Eurypyga helias
TTTAAAAAGCCCACACCCACACAGGTGCCGCCAATGGCCATCCTACCCGTGGATCCACACGCATGAGCGCACACACTGTTGCTTCTCCCCACTCGTGCCCGTGGACCTCCCTCGGCAGAGGAACGAAGGCCAGGCCCCTCCAGCGCCCCCACCCGCGACCACGCGCGGTGCTGGCTGACCCACAGCGGTCACGAGTCGCCCGGGTCTCGGTGGCCAGGCCGGCGTCGGAGCCCTGGGAAGGGAGGAAGGAGACTTCCCCTGCTCGGTGGGAAATCAGAAATCCCTCCCTTCCCCCCCCCCTTGCCCCGCGCACGTGGAAACAGCGAGGATTTGGCTCTGGACGTGGGGAAGGCGGGATGGAGTAGGGAAGAAGGAGGGATGGAGGGTGGAAAAGAAAGGAAGGAGGTGAAAAAGGGATGGAAGGGGAGAAGTAGAGTTGGAGGTGGGTGGAGGGATGGCGGGGGAGAAGGAAGGATGGAGGAGGGAAGGAATGATGTAGGGATGGAGTGATGGCGGGGGAGAAGGGGGGATGGAGGGTGGAAAAAGAGGGATGCAAGGTGGAAAAAGAGGGATGTAGGGTGGAAAAGGAGGTATGCAGGGTGGAAAAGGAGGGATGT
>NW_010282498.1:0-616 GCF_000690775.1 Eurypyga helias
AGAATGTGTAAGACTCATGACGTGCCTTGTCTTCATTTGCCTGCTTTTTAGGTATCAGAGTTCAGTCTGAGACTGCTCTGTGCCTTTCTTATCTTCATGTCCATGTGTGCTGTCAGGGAACTTCATAACCTGATACTTCTTGTCACTTGGGGTAAAATGGGCATGGCTGTTCCTGAGCAGACCTACTTGCCTGGTGTCTGTACCGCTAGGGCTGATAACCCACTACTTGCGTTTAAGGATCGAAAGGAAGTTTATCTCTGTGCTCCCAGCCTTTTGGACATGCAAATGCTTTTTCTTGTTGACTAAGGCATTCTGTAAACAATGATACAACTGTACTGC
This sequence comes from Eurypyga helias, assembly GCF_000690775.1. Classification (NCBI taxonomy): domain Eukaryota; kingdom Metazoa; phylum Chordata; class Aves; order Eurypygiformes; family Eurypygidae; genus Eurypyga; species Eurypyga helias. The sequence goes on from NW_010282498.1 coordinate 340, forward strand.
AGGCTGTCGAGAACAACTACCACAGCTCTTTTGAAAACAGTACTGGGACAGGGCAAAACATTGTGATGAATGCTGGGATTAGAGGTTCATATAACTGGTTTAGGCTTTTTGGTTCTACTACCACGGATGTTTTTCATGCATACTGTTCCCTTACAAGAGCATGACAAGCAGTGATATTGTTTGACTAATTGTCTGAAGGTCCAATGTCCAAAAGAGAGAGTTCAGAGGAAAAGTCTTCTGCCTGTCTGCAACAAACATACTCTTTTTTTTTTTTTTT
>NW_010282499.1:0-617 GCF_000690775.1 Eurypyga helias
TATCAATTGTTAATATCTTAATAATCAACCTGGTCAAAACCTTTCAGGTTTCTTCGTTTGAGTCAGTCGCCTTGATTCAGAATGTCACGAGCCTTAAGATTTCATGCTGAGGCGCCTTGCAAATCCGACACTTAAGATCCTCCTAGACCTTGAGGTGATCAGCATAAGAGGCCAGATCCCCTCGAGCCATCTACACGTAGCTTCACCTTATTCTTTAAGGGCAGAAAATTTGAGACGGTGACCGCCGTAACAGTAAATTTGGCTTTCAATTGGGGCCCCCCTCCGGTTTAGAAAGAGGAACACCAGATTGACCACATTCCCACCTAGAAAAATCTTCTTGCGTCAATCAAGCCTCACCCCTGGCTCATTGGGCTGTCAGTTTGATCGTCGTTAGATTGAAGAGAACACCTAGATGCAGCGATCGGCTATAGATACTTCTAGATCGTCTAGATCTGCTAGACCTTGGGCCAAAGAGGGTCGACCTGCAAACTTGCAAGGTTTATTTTAAATACGCATTACAGTGTTTTCTATTCTAATGTAATTCTGCAATGTAATTCAGCTTTTAACATTTTTCTAGGTAGTAAATGCTCAAGACAAGTAGGCCCAGAGATTTTTTT
>NW_010282500.1:0-608 GCF_000690775.1 Eurypyga helias
TTCTCTTGCGCGCTTTCTAGCCAGTGCTCTTTTCCGCGCTTCCCTCTGCCATTGAATCTCAAGGGGATTGGGTTGGGTACTCTGAGCAGGGTGAAGAAATAAAAAATGCACAAACCAGAATATACTTTGTAGTCGGCAATGATAGTGATTTCTCTCTATGGGAAAATGAAGGTGGTTGTTTGAATTTAATGCTACAAATCTAGCATTTCAGATTTACTTTACTGGGTCCTGACCCTAAATTTTCAGTTACCTGAAAGACCGTAGGACATGAAACTAATACAGTATGCTAGCTGCCTACATGCACATACTAATGGCATCTCACACTAAAAGCAATTAGTTGCTATTTGGAATTCGATATTGTATACAGAACTTTGCTTTGCAAGATTAAAATGGCACGTTCTTGCTGACAAGTGAGAGTTTCTAGGTAAAGCTTTAAGCATATCAAATGGACTTAAGACCAGTTATCATATTATCAACACAACTGTTTGCTAGATAAAGTTATAGGTTCTTTATTGCTGGTGAAGCAAAAGAAACCCATACCAACTTTTAAATGCAGTACTGTGTTTGTGAATTGAAATGCTTACTTTCAAACTTCTTAGAACATATGT
>NW_010282501.1:0-613 GCF_000690775.1 Eurypyga helias
TTTAATGCCTTCAAAACCTTTAAAAAAGTATTTCCCATGAGTTCTAACGGTTTTTGTCTAATATTACTGTACCAGGTCGTGCTCATCCTGCAGGAGGGAAGATCCCTGTGTATGCAGGCCATGCACCCAGGTCTGGAAAAACAGGCATGAAAGCTACTACGCCAAGTAAGCTAACCTGCCATCTAGATGTGTTGTCTGTGTGAAGGGAGACTTGACTTAGAAATAGAAAGCTGGGTGGTAAAAAAACTGCTTTGAGAGCATTCTCTGTCCAAAATGCAAGGAAAAAAGGTTTCCAAATGTTACATTTTCAGATATATTGTAAATACACAGTAGTAAAGGACCAGCATGTATGTTATCAGACTGCCTTGTCTTTTGTATAAAACACTTGCATTCAAGATTTTCAAAACAACAAAGAGTGGGAAGACATGACGGGGGTCCTGCTTGGTTCAGTTTTCACTTTACAAATACTGCTGTTGTGCTGTATTACTGCGCATTAGCTCATCTTCTTCGCTTTGTAAACACATCCTTTCATTTTAAATGTGGAAGTACTTCTTTTTCTTGAACTGCAGAACTTGGGGGTTGGACTCTGTGGTCCTTAAAGGTCCCTTCCAAC
>NW_010282502.1:0-618 GCF_000690775.1 Eurypyga helias
TCCTGGCTGAACCCAGCACAATGCTTTTCTTTTTAAGCATGAAATTGGCTGCTTTCTTTCTGGGCAGATTTTCTAAGGCCACAAGCAAATGGTTCAAGACATCTGTGTTCAACAAGCCTCACTGAGCCATATCCTTGTTGAAGTATATTCTGTCAGCTATGGTGACATTTGGTTGTCCTTAAATGTATGGCTCAAATGAGGACAATATCCTATTCTAGATCTTTATTCACAGGTTGATAAAAGCAGGTTCATCTTTAAACTCCAGCTGTTACCTTTCTGCATTGCTTTATTGATTCCCACGGTTAGCATCATTCGCAAAATTATTCAGAAGATCAGTTTCCTATTTGAGAAAAAGAAATAAATCAGTGAATATAAAATTCCATACAATTTCTGTCTCAAGATCTTGGTAGTTCTTTATCTCTAAGAGGAATTGAAGTAACATTTGATTTGGAGGCAGTGTTACATGGCATTAATTTCACGAAGTCTGCCTCCCAGGAGAACATACCTGGAGCAATACAAAATTTATTGGATAATTCCATGGTAGAATACTGAAGAACTTTCTCAGAAAAAAACCCAATAATTAGTATGCATTGGCCCTTGTAATAGAATCATAGAATC
>NW_010282503.1:0-614 GCF_000690775.1 Eurypyga helias
TCTTAATCTGTAGGGTATGACAGCAAAGCCAACTACATAAATTAGGGAACCCTGACTAGATCAGAATGAAAAGACAAGACCACGGAAACGTACAAACTAGAAAAGCAGACGTGATGTAGGACACCATGCTGCCAACAGAAACGGTACTGTGCTAGGAAATATGACAATATTAGTATATTGTTGGCTCCAACTTCATAAAACATAGCAGGCACAAGAACTTACGCCATCCTCATAAAACCAATAGTACACAATTTTGTAATTCCCCTGGGGCTCATCATGGAAAATAGGAGAAAATGTCACTCAAAGCTATCCTTACATTTCATCTAGATGTCTTGATTCATAGCAGGAAATTATGCTAATAAGTCATAAAGGTTCTGTAATTCATTATGTTGTCATTATCATTTGTAATCTTCCTGTAATTAGGTATCAGTGGGTTTCCTTGGAGAACAGATGATTGAGCCTTAAATTGCTGAATATTCTCAGTAGCATATGACTGCAACTGAAGTGCTTGCTACATAGTGTTTCTCAAGTGTGTATTTAATGTATGGAGGGTTTTTTCCACATGCAATCCAGTCTGCCAGCAAACGTGTGCTCGTTACCACATGTGTGCTTAA
>NW_010282504.1:0-618 GCF_000690775.1 Eurypyga helias
ATACTTCATTCAGTGGAAATGGAAATATTTAGTAGAGTGCAAATATGAGCTTGAAGAGGTCTAGAACTCATGTCTCATGATCAGTGGTGACTGTTCCAACCACATGGCTACTATGCAGAAATTAGGCAGAAGTAAGCAGCTGTTCCACTGCCAGCTGTGTTTTGAAAAACTGGACTGCTGTGGTCTCTTTGTATGCCAGGCCTATTCTTTGTCCATCAGACCTGTTCCAGGAACTTAGGCATGTTTAGGAATCTTCTCTAATAATAAAATGAATAACAATAGACCTTAGAAGGAAGCTTAACATCTAGTTGCACCTAACAATGCATGTTTGTTGTGTGCATGGAAACCACAAGTCAGTTCACATGTGTCATACCTGTATTAGCCAACTAAACTAGCCCAGAACTGTTCTCCAACATTGACTCCAAAAGGCATAGGACTATTAGCTAAAACCTTCAGTCACCGAAAAGAGGATGCTTGATGCCAGACTGCTTGTTACAAACGGTGCTCAGTTTCACCTAACTCCTAAACAAGTCTGGGAATTACACGTGAGAGTGGTAATTTAATACCATTGAAGTATTATTTAATTTAAACAATAATAATTAATTAATAATTTATTTA
>NW_010282505.1:0-618 GCF_000690775.1 Eurypyga helias
GGCCAGTCATTTCATCACAGAATTTATCAAGCATGGCTTCCCCTTGGTGAAGCTGACTATTACTGATTATTTTCTTGCCCTAAATGTGCCTGGAGATGGTTTCCAGGATTAGCAGCTCCATCACCTTCCCAGAGGGTCAAGGTGAGGCTGACTGACCTGTAATTTCCTAGGTCTTTCTGGAAGATAAGAAAAACAAGGCATTGAACCTGCAAAGGCCTGAACATATGTTTACATTTTTGTATTGCATGATTCTTTTTTGCTCAGTGGGGGATTCTTCTTGTGGGTGTCATGAGATCTGTGGATGAAGTCTGATGTAAGTTTTTCATGATTTCCAGGTTTGTACTTACTCAACTCAGAATATTCAGGCTCCAGTTCAAAGCTGTGTGCGCTTTGGAATGGGAGAACTTGTTCTTTGTTCGTTACCAAGTACAATGGCATGTCTGTCAACAACTGAAAGTGCTACTTTGCCTTCTTTCAGCTATTGTGTGAATTTTTTCGCATTATTTGAGACAGATAGACATAATCCAGTGTCACTGAATAAGATCATAATTTTTACATCAGTTTTGTTGTGGGTTTTTTTTGTTGGTTGTTTTCTTTTTTGGTTGGTTGGTTTGGTTT
>NW_010282506.1:0-607 GCF_000690775.1 Eurypyga helias
AAGTTGTTAGTGGCATGTTTTAAAAAGCAAAAGTTAAACACCTATAAATTTTTGCTTGCTTTTGTTTGTGCTTGAAAGCACAAACCTCCATAGAATCTTGGGTAGAATATGGACTAAAAATTAATTTGTTAATTTCGTTTGGTTTTTGTTTCTTTGAAAAGACTTTGTAGTAAATGGGATAGTAGTATCTTTACAGAAGCATTAGCAAGTTGTTGGTGACTTATATTAGTGGTTCATGGCTTAGGTCATCCTATGTAAATTTATCACTTTCATTCCAAACATGATGATTGTTTATCATGCCAGAACTGTCAGATTCCTTGTAACAGTAACAAAGTCGCTTTCTTTTAGTGCTGTGCAACAGTATCTAAAAGTAAGGCAACGCATTACAACGTTACCGAGTGCAGTTGTGTGTGATTCCCCATAGTAGCCACATGAGGGCACTTTAACACTACGCGATAGGTAGAACTTGGTGCTGGACTTAAAACGCCGGCTCTGAGGTTCAAGTGCAGCTGTCATTGAATTCCCCCGCTGTTGTACTTGGGTACTCAGTGAAGAATCAGTTAAGGGGTTTTCTTCCTCCCCCCACTTTTTTCAATTTAAGCTTTCT
>NW_010282507.1:0-592 GCF_000690775.1 Eurypyga helias
TGAGAGATGAACCTGAAGGACTCCAGTGAAGTGACTTATTAGCTACCAGCTGTGAATCTCTCAAGGTGCTTTGTGCTGGATTTATAATTGCATTGTGGTGTGGAGTTATTTTCAGTTTATTTTTATCACTTAAAAAAACCCCAACCAAAATAGCGGGAAGATCCAAGGCCTGTCTTTCCCTCCGAGGCTTTGCACAGAGGCAAACACAATCGGTGCATGTGTTGCAGTGTGAAAGAGTCAGCACCAGGGTCCGATGCAGCCTTTCAGCTGAATGCAGGGCTTGTTTGCTGGAGCTTCTTTGTGCCTTGTTCAGCTAGAGCCATCTGTCACTGTGATAGATGTGAGGCAAAGCCGGCCGAGCGCAGGCAGAATCTGCATCGAACTGAGTTTGACCTGTTCCGGAGAGGTTCTGAAGTGAGTTTTATTCCTGGAAAAATGTGTGCATGGAGAGGGGGAGAAGTCTCGGGATGGTGGGTTGGTACTGTGCTGTAAGCTGTGCTGCTGCTCCTCTGCCTCTCGGGATGGTGCGAGGGGTTTTCAGGAGTCGTGAGGCTGCGGAGCAATCACAGCACTGAGCCATTCCTACCTGGAA
>NW_010282508.1:0-619 GCF_000690775.1 Eurypyga helias
TCCTGCCGTTCACTCCACCCCCTTTAACACCACCAGTCACCTTTCACTTCAGCATCATGACGTTCGCGATACAGCAGCAACGGTGGCAACACAACTCCTTCCAAACCACAGGCTACGTGCGCACAGCAGCTTAAATGCAGACAAAGAGTTAAAAATAACAGGCCACCGAAGATTTGCATGACTAGGACATGCTTATCCTGTTCGAAAGGAGCAACGGGAAGAAAAGCGAGTTGAAAAGTTTTGGTCTCAAAAGTAATTCGGTCAAAACAAAACTCCGACAGTATTAGAGAGAAACCTCTAAACACAGACAGCAGACCATTACTTCACTATTGTATGACCAGTCAAACGAGTCCCTGTGCCACACCAACGGTACCGGCGGGTTTTATTCCGTTAATTGCTTCTTCCCAAGAGGGTGACAGAGGAAGGAAGCCGCTGTTTTGTTTGTTTTCCTTAAACCTACTAGAACTTTCCCAAAAGCTTAGTCAGCCTTCCTTAATGAGAAAATGTTTCTGTTTCATTTATTAGCATTCCTGTATGAAAGAAAAAAAGCTGTTTAGAAGTACCCCCGTCAAAGAACTACAAGAACAAGATTGTGGTTAACGTTAGGAAGTCCGGCAGG
>NW_010282509.1:0-618 GCF_000690775.1 Eurypyga helias
GAGACAAGTAAACACATTTCTCAATTACTTTTATATGTAATTGTATTTTTTTGACAATAATTTCTTTCATGTTAAAAAAAATCTCATTTGCATATTTCTTTATCTCTGCTTCTTGTCCACTGTGATGCCTGGACAGAGGATACTGATACGGGGAAATATATGAGCTAAAAAAAGTGTTTTAAAAGTATTACATGGCTGTCATGCTATCACGTTATCAACTTCCATAGCCACCAACTTCTTTTACTTTGGGATTTTTAAACATTGAAAGCATTCTGACTGAATTATCTTTCTTAATAAGGGAATCCGTGTTACTTGTAAATTTTACTATAAAGTGTGAGTTCGTATCTAAATGTACTTCAGCATTATGTTTAAATGCATTTCAATTTTTCTTTTTTAAAGGAGATAGTTACAAAATTTACAAGAAATGTTTTGCAATAACAAGGTATTTGAACACATTACAGCTCTACTACCTTGATGGAGAATATGGTGGTGTTAACAGTAACTAAAAAACTGTTCAACAAAAAGGCTGTGAAGTAATTTCTCATGTTCCAATGCTATTGAGATCATAACAGCACCTTTTATAGACACTGAAACTGCATCCAAGATCATCTAGTTCCA
>NW_010282510.1:0-612 GCF_000690775.1 Eurypyga helias
CCATCTGACTTCAAAAGGCACAAGTCTGTCCAGCGTGTCACCAGGTCCCTCTCAAGGACATCATCTGCACAGAGCAACTAATAATCCAACACCACATTATCTCCAACACGGATATCTTAAAATCATTTAAGACAAATATTCTCAACCTCTTCCACCTGGTGACCGCGTTTACCACAGAAGAATGACCTGGGATGGCCCTCCTTTCAGCTTTCGGGAAATCTTCTCAAATCCCAGCCTAGATCAACAGCTCCTCCAAAAGGAGATTTATGGGCACAGCAGATCAAAGAAATCACGTCAGTTCTGCAGTAAACAGTTTGGGGAGGAGAAAAAGAAAAAGGATGCAGCAACGCTTACTCTCAATAGCGTGCACTGCAAAAATGAGCAGAGTAGGAGAGAAGAGAAATATTCAGATCCTTACAATAAAAAGATACAGAGATTCAGATACAGCAGCGTTTAAAACCCGTGCCAAAAGGGGAAGAGTAACAGCTCTGCAGTGTGCTGTCTAGGCCACATAAAAATGACTCCCCAGCTGGCCAAAGCACTGACATATGGACAAGCAATTCTTTAAAGTGCAACAGAGAAACAAAAATGCAGGAATTCATCACTAAAAGG
>NW_010282511.1:0-617 GCF_000690775.1 Eurypyga helias
TCCCACTCAACATACACAGAAAATACCCCAATCTCTTAGGAAAAAGAAACATGCTCTCTTCTTGTGCAAAAGAGAGCCCTTCCAACCTACATAGGTACTTTCGTTGTTTCAAGTACCTTGAGACCCTTTCCTGCCTGCTGTTCTGCAGGGATGTTACAAGCTAAATGGCTACACCACTTTCTCCAGCCATGAATGCACACAACTTGGAAGGCTCTTGTCATCTCCAGTCAGTTTAAACTGGCTTCACTGATGGCCAAAAGCTCTCCTGCCTGTGAATAAAATCTATGCTTTGGTTTAATTTTTTGTATTCCGGGTAAAGCATTACACTTGCCGACAAGGAATGTAAACACAGCCAGTCAATGACTTGGGCTGCAGCACACTGTGATGTAAATCGGAGGAACCCAGCTCAGCAACACGCCACATTAGTGTGCAGCGAGTTGTTTCGCTTGTGTGATAGCTCCCTTTAGGGGATGATCCGATTTCTTTGCAAGCCAGTTTATTACAGGTTTATATCGAGGAATTAATTTTTCCATCATAATATATTTATTTTCATTGCAGTTTTTGACAAATTGTTCCAACAGTAACCACAGTACCTAGAGCGTCCTCTACAGTGAACC
>NW_010282512.1:0-620 GCF_000690775.1 Eurypyga helias
ACCCAAACAATTCCATGATTCCATGTCACGCAGGATGTCAGGCCCTGCCCCCGCACAGTGCCTGGGGTGCAGGCAGGGTGTCCCCCTGCCCGCGGTGTCGTGGGGGCAGCGTGGCAGCGACCATCTCTGTCCCTCTCCTTGCAGGTGACCTCCCGCTGGACCTTCCGCTGCCCCGGCTGCCCCCAGGCGCTTTCACACGACGACTCTCACTTCCACGAGCGCCACAAGTGCATCAACTTCTTCGTCAAGGTGTACGGGTACATGCCCCTCCTGTACACCCAGTTCCGCGTGGACTCGGTCCTCTTCAAGACCCGCCTGCCCCACGACAAGACCAAATGCTTCAAGTTCATCTAGAAGGGAGCAGCAGCCGGGCGCCCTCGGCTCTCCCGGCTCCGGAGGCAGGTGAGGGCAGAGGGCGGCTTGTTCTGACGGGGCTGAGCGTGCAAAACACCTTTTGCTGTTGACTCTGGCCTCCCCCCACGGAGCGACAGGGACGTCCTGGATTTGGACGGGCGCTGTTCCCTCTCCTCTCCCTGCGGCGGCACAGGAACAGGATCTCACGGCTTCTGTGACACTCCCTAGGGATCGTACACTGAGGAATGGCACGCTGGCTAGCGGCT
>NW_010282513.1:0-619 GCF_000690775.1 Eurypyga helias
GGTTTGGTCCATCAGACTCTATTAAGGAAGGAGCTTTTAGGTTCTGCATAGAAAGTGATGCTGAAGGTGTTTCAGGTATAAGAAATATAAAAGAGGATGAAGGCATGGTGGCCAGCTGCCAGTCAGTATCTCACCAGATTTTCTAAAAGAAACATCATGTTTGCTCCTAAAGTAACTTCTTCCCACTAATGGAAAATAACTTAACTTCAACATAAGTCTTGCTTTAACAAAGGTAAAGTGTTCTTTTAATTTTTTAACTAAAAAAACATTTCCATCTCTCAATAAAATATCTTCTTTTTCAAACTAATGTTCTTTTCCTTTTACAACTCTATCTGGTAAATAACTGTTTAGGTAAAAAGCTGGTAAATTTCCAGTGTGCTGGAAGTAAACAAGAATGAGTAGAACAGAATAGTTTGTGCGTGCCTTTGTAGATAAAGTTTCAAGCCCCCAGCAAGCAACTTAATGTTTGATGTCTTTCTTGTTGAAAGGGAAATTCTGTGTCATATGCACAAGCTCAGAAATTGCTGATGCTACAGAGATGCACCAATTTGTATGCTTACTGTAAACAGTAGATAGTAATTAATTTTTATTTTCCATAGAAAATCTTTTAATCTAGACA
>NW_010282514.1:0-615 GCF_000690775.1 Eurypyga helias
GATTATTTGGATTATAGTAATTAATGTTTAGGAAAGGTCTTGGGAGAGATGTTTGAAGGCAACACTTCTGAAGCATCTAGACTGATCAGGCCAAAATTACGCAAGTATCTTCTCCCGGCTGATAGACAGGGCTAATTGGAGGATACTACCACATTAGGAGAAAAAAAAATGCTTACACCAGTCTTGTAACACTCTTTTCCTTGCTAACAGGTGACAGGGGCAATACTATAGGGCTTTCCACGCCTCTAGTGCCTGTTCCTGCCTGCCTGCAAGCACTCACCTCCAGAAGGCGTGGGGAAGCAAAAGCAGCATGGATGCCTGCACAGTGAAGGCTGCATCAGAAGAGGAAGGCACCCGAGGTGTGTTACCTGAAAGAAGGCTGTTCAGGCCGTAAGAAAGTATGTCAGGATGCTAATAAGTTAATGTGGATCCAAATTTGGGAAGTAAAACTTGCTTATATACCAAGCTCTAGGGTGTTGCAAGACTTAAAAAATCTGGGTGTTTTTTTAAGGCTTTAAGAAACATTTCTTCTGATGATTCATTAAAAAAGGATATGTTTTCTGTGGAAGTTATAGTGAAAACTAGCCTTTTCTTGATAAAAAATCCCCACAGTGC
>NW_010282515.1:0-618 GCF_000690775.1 Eurypyga helias
TCCCTCCTAAGGGGTCCACCCAAGCTCTGTCCCAGCCGGATGTTTGGGCTCCGCTCACCCTACAGAATCCTGGCGTGCCTTAGGGTGATGGTGCGTATTCATCAGCTGCCCAGGAGCTCATCATCAGTATCCGTTTCCCTGCAGGGCAAGCGTACGTGCCATGAGGAAGGGTCTCCAGGGGTCCTGGAGAGGGCCTTCGGCAGCCGCTGGTGGTCTTCCGGCAGTGTCCGCCGCTGGAACTGTAAGTTGGTCGTTTCTCTGTGATGCGCTCGGTCGACATCTCGTTGTGGTTCGTTAGCAAAGCTCGTCTGTTAGCGACGATACTTCTTCTTCTTCCTGGTTATTCGTTACCTTCTTCTGTGAATTATCAGTGTTAGGATTTTCCACAGTTCCCTCTTTGAGGCTTCTGAGCCCGACATCACGTGTTGCTGCGGTGGCCTTAACGATTCACGGTTTAAGACAACTGAACACAAGGCCGGGGAAGTGTTTTCCCTAAAAGTATTCCATAGCCTCTCAAATCCCGATTCCCCATGAACGGACTGTTTCCTGGAAAAGGAGTGGTTTGATAAGGCCTCCCATTTGTACGGAAAATCACAGACTGCCCCATCCGCCTGGGAC
>NW_010282516.1:0-619 GCF_000690775.1 Eurypyga helias
GCTCTCCATCAGCCTCTTTGGAGACCTGATGAAGTCTGTGGTGTTCTTCCACCGGAGGAGGATGAAGAACAAAGTGTGGAGGGGGCTGCTCCCGCTCGTCTTCCACATGAGTGACCAGACCCAGAGCGTGGCCAAGGTGCAGATTTCAAAGCTGGCCAGTGACCTGGGGAAGGGCGTGATGACCCCACGGGGGTGGGCCGGGCAGCCTGGCCAAGAGGAGAGGGATGCCAGGGGCCCTTCCCCAGGCCGTGGTGCCATCTCCCACCCTCTGCGGCTCTGCAGGTCTCCAGGAAAGCCCTCCTCACTGTGGCAAAGGTCCTGAAATGGAAAGAGCTCAGGCACCTGATCCGGACACAGCAGACGTGGAGGATCGGAGAGTGCTTGGTGAGGAACCCCCAGGCGCCAGGCCCACAGCCTGGAGCTGTGTCATCCTTCCCTGCCCTCCAGCACAGGGCCCCCACGGCTCTTCCCCAGGCTGCCCGCCCCCCAGGGTGCTGACGGAGACCCCAGCCCATCTGGGCCCCGGCAGATGATAGCGGGGTCTCAGAACCCCCAGACTCCCCAGACCTGCAGCAGGTCTCAGGACCTCAGCAACACAGGGCTCCTGGCTGGGAGATGG
>NW_010282517.1:0-615 GCF_000690775.1 Eurypyga helias
TGACTCACTGTGTGGTTTCATTATTAAAAGCCAATCTCAGCTCTCGAGAGGCTCCTGCTGCCTGGTAATCATAGCCAGGCAGCTGCTGGGGCAGGCAAGCTGGATTTCTGGGTATTCCCCCCCCACACCCAGGCACTGTGCTGCAAGTTTCTGCCCTCTGGGATACCACAGGCACAAAGACAGCAAAGAGACGTTCTCCAGCACACAGGCATCAACCCCTGAGCACCAAATCTCATCTCCAAGTCTAACGCAGGCAATTTTGACTGACAAGGAGCTTCACTGATAAATGAATCCACCACAAAGCTTGGGAAAAATGGAGATTCAGCCAACTCAAGTCTGAAAACCCATGGCCAAGGCAGTCCTGAACTCTCCAAAGGCCCTGCCCTCCCAGCAATGCCCTGGGGCAGCTAGTTCTAGGAGCCAATTTCACATGGAGACACATATTTTGGTCACCAAATCCCTTGGGAAATGAGCACATGTGCCTAAGACCTTCAGCAAAAGCCACTCAAGAACATCTCTGAGGGTGGTGAGGAGCAGCCTGAAGAGAGAAAAGCAATTTTACAACACACAGGTAAGAGCGGTAAGCGTATAGTGGGGAGATTTAGGTTGGATATC
>NW_010282518.1:0-620 GCF_000690775.1 Eurypyga helias
CTCGACCTGCTGGACACGCTTCTCTCAGGTCCTCGAGGTACACACCTATCTAAGCTGTTATATTGGTGTCCATGCCTATGATCTGGATGTTTTCTTACTCAAAGCAATGGTGTAACAGACAGGCTGTTCTTTGCAGAGCCCTAGGGCCACAATGTCAGAGGCAAGGCAGCACTTGAGATGGTTACCCAGAAATCTTCATTAGTAACCTGGATGATGACAGAGGACACCCTCAGCAAATTCCCCAGTAACACCAAACTGTTGGGAGCAGCTCATGGGCCAGAGGACAGGACTGCCATTTAGGAAGACCTTGAAAAGCTGGAGAAATTAGCTGACATGACATCCAGAAGAAGAACTGACCAACCATGCATCAGGGACAGTAAACCCCCATGCAGCAACGCATGCTCAGGCTGACTGACATCAGCTTTACAGAAACGGGTGTAAGGGTCTCAACTGAGAAAAGCAGTTGAGTCAGCAGTGAGCCCTCATGGCAAAGAACACCACACACATGCTGCAGTGTATTAGCAAGAGTGACCTAAACAGGCCAAGAGAAGTCATAACTCCCGTCTACTCAGCAGTTTGAGCCCACATCTGGACACTGTGTCCAGGCTTGCACTTCATAG
>NW_010282519.1:0-620 GCF_000690775.1 Eurypyga helias
AACAATCTCCGATGCCAACTCAGAGATGACAGCTTTTTAACAGGCGGGGCTGTAAATGTCTGGTGGTCTAACGTGTCGTGTTTTTTCACTCTTCTCTTGTGGGCCACAGATCCATTCTGGAGCCTCTCTTGGAGAGAAGAATATCAACAGCTTCCAGAGCTGAGGAACTGCCCGTGAAAGATGATGGCGATAACCGGATTAGCAAACTCAAGCGGAAGGACTGGAGTATTAGCAAGTCTCAGGTTATTGTAGAGAAGGAGCCAGAAACGGAACTGACTTCCAAAATGGTAAAGAAAACCCTCTATCTAACAATGATAAAATCCCCAGCAGGAAATTTGAGCGTTTCTGTTGCTTTCAGCCATGCTTGTCATTGTGAACTTCATTAAACAGTGGGAGGGGTTCAAATACCAAAAGCCTTGGTCATCTGAGTAATTCTGGCTTTTTTATTTGGAAAACTCGTGTCACAGACCAAACTGCAGTTTGGCTCCAGGAGTGGGCTGGAGGCTCTAGTGTCTCAGCTAGGTGCTCGGTGCCCTTGTTTCTTGTAGGAGTGGAGGACTGCGGGAGGCACTCGGCGCCATGTAGCGTTGTCCTGCTGCTGTTGGAGCAGGCGGGGGGCG
>NW_010282520.1:0-620 GCF_000690775.1 Eurypyga helias
CCACCCAGCCAGCACGGGGTCAAACCTCCGGGTCTACACTCAGCTGTAGCAGGAGTCTGTCAGGCTTTTTCAGCCCTCTCCGCCAAAGAAATCTCTGATCTAAGAGGCTTTCCATGGGGTTTTCTTTAAAAAGAACACACTAAGGTGAAAGCCAGCACCTTACTGAATAGTCTGCTTTAGGGAATTTCATGGTTTCCATCTCTCCTCCCCAACAAGCTTCTGCCCGGGGGTCCAAGGGGGGTTTTTTTCTCGCTGGCAGCTTGCCAGAAGCGGCCCGCCCGCGTACCACAAAGGAATGCTGTGTTGTGAGATGCAAAGACAGAATTTGCCAAGATGCTTCTCAAGCCAGTTATTAACTATGATTCATCCCCATCTGAACTGCAGGGGGAGGAGAGGAGTCATTCCACCATCCCGTGTCCCAGCCCCGCAGGGTATGCGCACGCAGAACTCCCACTGACTCTCAGCACCCAGCTTCCTCCCACGGGGGAGTTACAGGATCAAACCACCCGGATTCAAAGGACAGAGCTTGGGTTTGGAGCCCGAGGTACCTGGAGAGCGCTGGAGTGGTCGTTCTGGCAGGCCAGCTCCTGCTCCACTTCAGACACCTCCAGCAGGTTCCG
>NW_010282521.1:0-619 GCF_000690775.1 Eurypyga helias
AAAAAAATAGTTTCAACATTGCATTTTCACTTCAGCTGTTATTAATAATTTCTTATAGACATGTTTGGAGGGAGGATTATTTTGTTGTCAGTTTGTTTATTTTCTTCCTGAGAAGTTACAGTGTCTTCCTAGACTTCTTACCTGAAAGAATGGTCAGGGCAGAGGGCCTAGAAGGAGAAAGCCTTTCTTTAAAATCATCCCAATGAATTCCATGAGGGCTTCAAGCCATACTTCTGTATTAAAGGTTCCCCCAGAGGTTTGCTGCCAGGCTTGTCACATCCTAAGACATCTCAGTGTCATTTTCAGAGATGTTCATCTTCTTACTACCCATCCTAATGTCGGACTCCATGGTGATTTAGCACTATTAAAGCCATGCTACAGGGGAGTCCATTCAGCTGTAGCTGCTCTTATCTAAATACTGTTTTGAAAAACGCAAGTTTAATATAAAGAGCTTCTCAGAAAGTCATTTTAATAAAAACAGGAAGAGGAGTCCCAGGTGAGCAATTCAGTTGTTCAATACTTGTAGTGCTTCCTGTGTTTTGCTTTGCATTTTGGAGTGTCACATGTGGACTGTCTTGATTACAGAATTGAGGAGCAAGCAGTTTTCAGCCCATTTCAC
>NW_010282522.1:0-617 GCF_000690775.1 Eurypyga helias
TATAACCTCAGATGTGCCACCATGTGCCATAGCAGTGACTGGGGCAGAACACGGCAGTTTTAGAATCGTGTCCTACATACTGTGCCAATTCCACTGCTGACTGGAAGAGATCGTTTTCAGTTTGAATAGCTTAATCAAGGTTTCCCCAAGTCTAGCTAAGCTTCCTTAGCTCCTGTTATCACTCATCAACACTTCAGCAACATCTGGGCAGAATTAGATGTTATGGTTATCAAGAATGGAATTCGTTTCAACCAAATAAGATGCAGGTCAAGTCTGAAAGGAGAAGTAAAGCCTTTGCTTAGGAGGCAATACAGTTTCAAAGGAACTTGCAAGGAATTTTTCCTTACAATGATATATTATGTCTAATACTAAGCAGACAATAAATAGAATGAAAACACAATAAATTAAACAAAATCTTATCTCTTTTTACCTCGTTAAAAGTCAATATAAACCCAATGTGCTTTACCCATATGGGAAGAAAAATTGCTTGTCGCTGGTGTCAGATGCAAGAAGTAAGGTCATCTTAACAGGTGTGAAATAATAGACTTCATGAAAACTGTATATTGAGCACAAGCATAATACCAAATATCATCTGTGTGTGTTTCTGCAGAGTTGTT
>NW_010282523.1:0-620 GCF_000690775.1 Eurypyga helias
CCTGACCCCTGCTCAGGGCTTCAGCCTCTGCTGTGACCTTTGACCTCCACTGTGGCCTTTGACACGCACTTGACCTCTGTTGCTGACCTCCGGTTGACCTCTGCTGTGGCCTTTGACACCCTGCCGGTGACCTCTGACCCCTGCCACGCCCTCCGACCCCTGCATGACCTCTGACCCCCGGGTGAACTCTGACCTTGTGGCTGCCCTACTCCAAGTGACCTTTGACCTCGCCTGGCTGCCCCCCCTTCGCCCTGACCCTTGACCTTTCACCCCGGGCACTCCTGGGACCTTTGACCCCTCCGCTGAGCACTTTTGACCTCTGACCTTTCACCTCGGGTGATGCTCCCGTCCAGTGACCCTTGACCCCTCGCGTGGGCATGACCTTTGCACTTTGACCCCGCTGCCCCTCCGGCCCTTCCCCCCCTTCCTCAGGGACCTTTGACCTCTGCACTGTGACCCCTGTCCCCACGGTGACCTCTGACCTCCCAGGGTCCGTTGACCTTTGACCCCTGGGTGACGTCAGGGCTCTAATAAAGGGGGCGTCGCTCGTTGCTGATGACGTCACGGGGTGTGAGGGCCCAGGGGGCGGGGCTTGGCCGTGACGTCATCGGCGGGTGATG
>NW_010282524.1:0-620 GCF_000690775.1 Eurypyga helias
TTTTTTCAGTGAAATGAGGCTAAACTTGCGTAATAAACAATTTGAACAGCACAGCACTTTTTAGCTGTTCGACAGCTGCCCTGTTTTACCTGAGACAGAGCTGCATTTCGAGAGCGGTCGGCACGATTCTGCTGTGACTACGAAACGTTAGGTCGCCGTTCATTGAAATCAGCTGTCTTTTCCTTCTCCGTTGTTGGATTATCTAGCCCCCAACATGGCTTGTGATAGGACAAGCAGTACCTGTGAAGTACTCTAAGTGTTCTTTTACTGAAGCGTGAGAGCGCCTTTGTTTGCCCACTGCACGAGTTGCTTCAAGGAGAGTGAGTGCCTCCCACACCACACATCCTTGTGTTTTCAGGGCTCGGTTTAACTTCAGCAATAATATTCTCATTGCTTTGCTTTGCTTTGTTCTGGCTTTTAACTTTTATACAGTTGTGTGTGCTTAACCTTTTAATTGGTGATGTTATGATACAGTTAACCTTTCATTTTCAAAATGAGGAGCTATCCAGAAACTTGACTGGTGCCTTTTTCACTGCTAGCGGGGCCATGCTACTTGTGTAACGGGCACTGACCAGTAGAGGGTAGCCTGTTCACGTGTATCGCTTTTCCTGCTGCTCTTT
>NW_010282525.1:0-621 GCF_000690775.1 Eurypyga helias
TGGCTGAACCCAGCACACCACCTCTCACTGTCCCACAACCCTGCTGCATGTGTTTTGTTACTACAGCAGAATAATATAAGGACAGCAATGAGGAAAGCAAACACTCTGTGCTATGACGGACACGCCCTCATTACATACAGTCAGCAATGTGCTACAACAAACTTGACCTTTACCGGGACTCGATTTCACTGACCCTTTTTTGAGGGGCACCTCACCCCATTTATTTTGTTCTGTCTGCAGCTGCTTCGATTTCCAGCTGATAAAGCTTTTGTCAACACTCACCCTTCCCAGTGGAAGCACGCTGCAAAGAAAAATATCCAGGCCTGCAAGGCCAAGGGACAGAGTCCTTCCTGTGGTTCTTCAGAGTAAGAGAGAGGGCTGTTGGAAGAAACGCTCCCAAAGGAGATGCGGCCAAGCTGTCCCTATTGGGAACAACTCTGTACGCTCCAAGCAGAGCTTCTGCAGGCTCAGAGGCGTGTTTGGAGAACAACACGACTAATTTTTCTTCTTCGAATGAGAACAGCACTACCAGCTTTATACTTTTTGCATGGTACAGAGGCCTATTATATGTTCTTCATCACTTCTAGGGCCCTTCATGCTTGTCATAGAATCACAGAATGG
>NW_010282526.1:0-621 GCF_000690775.1 Eurypyga helias
AAAAAAAAAACCCACAGGTTTGGAAGTTTACAGCTTTGAAGAATTATGTGCTAGTAAAACAACCTGTCATTATATATTTCTATTGAGACTGCTGGTGTCTTGCCTGCATAACCAGGGTATGGCTTTGGGAGGTGTGAGTCACGGATCACAAAGAAAATAAGTTATATGGAAATGCCCAGTGGGGATTTATTTGATGTCTCCCTACACTTGCACAGAGCTTGTGCTGCTGCCCTTTCTGCTAATGGTTTTCCTCTGCTGAATAGGACTGGTCAGAGAAACAAAACCAGACCAAAAGAGACCAAAAACTTTCCAGTTATTAAACCTCAGTTATAAAGTATCTTTTGAAATGGTATTAATGTATCAAGAGTTATTTATATCTGTCCTGGATATTGTTGTGTTTGAAAACATTAGGAGACTACTGTTGAATCTCTAATCACATGAGCTTTTTTTTTAGGGTTACATGTTGAAAGATGAAAAGCATTGTTGAAAGATGAAAACTAATTTTAATTATATTTTTCAGGGAAAAAATGCAGAGAAACTGCACCAGTTATAGTTCCTGTAACTCTAGACAGCCTTACTAGAGGAGATGCATTACCGGACCTGTTGGTCACCAACGCAAGT
>NW_010282527.1:0-620 GCF_000690775.1 Eurypyga helias
AGCATGGGTAAGGCAAACATTATGCACTGCTGCCCGTGGAGTCAAAACCGAAACACAAATACTTCGTTTTGGCACCCAGGGGTTAGATGCTACAAGGTGGTTTCAGAGTTAAATAGACTGAGCTTAAGAGCAGTTTCGGATCCCGCTGCTAAGACTTGAATTCTGATTCCCTCCTCCCTTTTGCAGAAATGGAAGATGCAAAATACCTAAATGAGGGAAAATTGAGGCTAGACCAGTGTATTTAATATGCTAGTGCCATGAACAGACATCCTGGAGTCGGTTTCATTCTGGAGAACGTGTGAGCTTGGAAGAGGGACCTACAGAAGCTACTGGGGAAGGATTCAAATCCACACATCAAAGTAATTAAAGGTTATCAATGACTCATCTATCTCCCTCCACCCACGTAACTGGGATACGACTGCTTGCTTTCTCTTTTCGTAATGCGTTTCAGACCCTCCTGCGTGGTAGAAATCATTTAACCCTCGGGATTATCTCGGCATTTTCAGCTCCCATCCCAAGGTAGGCCTTTGGCTTTCGTGTCAGGAGAGCGGCTGTTGTGTAACTTTGATCTTGTCTCCAGTCATTCAACTCCATTTCCCATGGCTCCCGGGCTCTTGCCT
>NW_010282528.1:0-618 GCF_000690775.1 Eurypyga helias
GTTTCCATGAGGTAACAAAAACCTAAGTCATCAGACAATCACAAGTTCACTGTCGGCACTAAACTCTGCAGAGGAGGCTCCCGAGAGGGATCAGTGGAGTTCAGGAACTGCAGCGAGACTCGTTCTCTGCTCCTTGAGATGCACAAGGAGATTTCGGCTTTTAAGTAATGTCTGTTTCTTACACCCCTTTGCTCACCTTATCTCTGTAATGGAAATATTGGCACCAGAACACCCCTCACTTACGCAGAGCAGTGCGTGCCATCAAGCCCTTTAGGCTGGGCAGGCAGGTGACATAAATAAACCAGCGCTCTCTGCACTGAATTCATGTCCAGTGAGAGGAAAGTGCTTGTGGATGTGACAGGCAGAAGCCACGTGTCACATAAAAAGCGTAATCCATCACCTTCCCACACGATGCAGAAGGCAATGATTGACTTTAACGCACGGGGAGGCAAATGTCAGCCTACGAAGTTCTCTGCCACGTTGGAAGGGGACAACTGGCACCTCCCAGCCTCACAAAGAGGAAGGATTGATGTTTCCCACACTTCAGAAGACGTTTGCATGTCAAACAGGTATAAGCTGTAATTTCAGGTTTTCAAAGCTATAAGGTTTCCAGATGAG
>NW_010282529.1:0-621 GCF_000690775.1 Eurypyga helias
CGGGGGGAAATTCTGTCCAAAAATAACTCGGTTTGTCTCAACAGCGAGCTCAGGGTAAAACGCAGTCTGCCTTGTGTTACGACCCGTAGGTACTCGGGTACTCACTGAGTACTGGTGTGCCCTCGGTGACACAGTGGTCCACAGTGTCCAGTGGTGACATCACTGGCGTGGTGTGTCCTCGGTGAGCAGCGAAGACCCTCAGTGTGTACAAAGGCGGCAGGGTCCCAGCAGCGCCTGGCCTGCTGCTCCCGTGTACCCCTCTTACCTAAATCTCTCACTTGCTGTGCGGAAAATTGCTCTTTTACACCTTACAGATTCTTTCCAAAGAAGACAAAGCTCGTTAACACAAACGTAATGATTGAATAGCCAGCTAGGAGTAATATTTTGGATGTGTGATAATAAAAATGTTAATTTTTCAGAAACTGAAGTTGTTTTCCAGACACGTACTGGCAAATAAGAACATTGACGTGCACAGCTCCAAAGGAAGAGAGGTGAATAAGCAAAGGTGGGGGAAAAAAAATCTTCAAAAACCTCTTCTCTTCTGTTTTTCAAGACCTCTAACTCTTGGAGGTTACTAGGTGGGGGGCACAGGTGGCGCAGGTGTGCTGGATTCAGCCAGGA
>NW_010282530.1:0-600 GCF_000690775.1 Eurypyga helias
TTTTTTTTGCCAGGAAAGTTCGGTCTGAATATGTTTAATAACATAGTATTAGAAACCTTGATAATGATTCTGATAGTCTAGATTTTTATTACTCAGCGTGAAGGAAATGCCAGTTAAACATAAATTCTACATACGTATGTTTCTATTGGAATTTCGTGGTGACAACATGAAATACGAAACGTATCACAAAGAAGGATTATGTGCTTGCATTGAAATACTGTTTAGAAGTTGAATCCTCAGTTTTCTTCAGTGCTGAAAGTTTTCATGCACTTCATAATATCCGTGAGGTAGTTTCAAAATTAGCAAATAATTCATATTCTTTTCTTTTTCTTCCCCACTCATGCATCGTTCCCATATCCTTCAGTTGATCCTTTTCTGGAAGCTCTCATGCTCTTTATTCTTTTCACAGCCAAATGTAGTACTTTCTTCCCCTTACAGATCCTGTCCTCTCCAGTCCTCATTTAGCCTATTCCCGCTTCTCTCCCAAATCCTCACTGTTGGTGCTGATCAGACAAGACCGGTGCCTGGAATCACTCAATCCGTCCTGAACAGACAGAATTCATGGGCAGTAGGAACAGAGCTTCTTGGCTCCAGCACTTC
>NW_010282531.1:0-622 GCF_000690775.1 Eurypyga helias
CTGGCTCACTTGCAAGAAACCCTTAAACTTCACCAGGCTCCTTTCAGGCAGCATAAATTAGGCATAAAAATGGTATAAACTCAACGTTGCACGTTGCCTTCTTGACAGGCCAAAACCTCTACTCGCCAGCTCCTCCAAATGCAGTTCCCAAGGGGATTGGTTTTGGCTGCAGGTGCCCACCACTTGGTCAAGCTGCTGTTAAAATCCCCCAAAGCCTGGAGCTGTCCCAAGAAAACAGAAAGGAGGAGGTGAAGGCACATGGGGCTGCGTTCCTCAGCCTCCTGGCAAATTCTAAGTCATTAAATTTTGAAGCAAGAACGTCAGAATGGCACAGCAGCTCCAGCCGGCTTAAAATAGGGTGACAAATGACTGCTGGAGACAGAGGGTTTAATTACCAGAGGCAGTGGGCCAGGATCGTCAAATGTCACCATTGCTCCCGCTTTGGAAAGGCAGTGGCAGGGCTCTGGCTCACCGAAATTTTGGTGGCTATGGTTTCGTCCCTGTCCCTCCGTGCTTGGCATCTCCGTGCTCCCAGGATGTGAAGCCAGTGGTGGGACTCCTCTGGTTTCTTCTCCAAACCAGAGCATCTTCAAAGAACACAGAATTAGAGAATCACAGAACG
>NW_010282532.1:0-622 GCF_000690775.1 Eurypyga helias
AAAAAAACCCCAAAAACCAAAACAGCTTTGAGAAATTGCACTTCCATAGATCTCGCCTTATAATTAAAGTTTATTACCAAGCACTCTTGTCATTTTCCTGCCTTCATTTTGTTGCTTGTTTAGAGGTCATTTATTATTTATCACGAGCAAATTATAACTGGGAACTTTATGGGAAAAAGAGTCTGTCTCACCACTTCTGTGAAATGCATGCTCTTTATCTAGATGCTCATAAATTGGGCTTTTGGAAGCGATCCCAAACTTCAAAATCACTTTATTGGGCAACAGTTCATGACTTCTTGCTGACTTCCTTTATAGCTTTAGGCTCCTTGTCTCAATCATCTTTGCTATTATTACTTTGTCCTCTAAACTCATCTTCCCTCTGTTGTGCCTATCTCATTATTCTGTCTACCCTTGTGATCCCTGTCCTTGGCTGCTCTCTTTCTTTATATTAAATTTAAGCACCTGCATCTCCTTGTTTGCTTTCCTGTTCATAAATTTTCTGCAGGAAAAGCCATTTTCTAGAGCATGACAGTATGTCCACACTGTGATACTGAAGTGGGATTCACACCGATGCATACCACATAGTCTGTACCTGTGTCACTGTCGTGGTTTAACTCTGGCT
>NW_010282533.1:0-623 GCF_000690775.1 Eurypyga helias
GTTACCTAATTGAGACATTTCAATGGCTCCAAAAAGCCACCAAATTAAAAAGATGTTCAAGAGGGAAGGTGGGCACAAATGCTGTAGGTTTGTGGGAATACTTGGTGCTGTTCAGCAAAGGGGGAGGGTGCTGCAGCCTGTGATGGTAACAAATGCAGAGCTCCCAGGTGGCATTGCCACAGGGCCTGTGGCTTAAGGGGCAGTGGTGATGGACTAGAGGCTGTGGAACCACATCGGGGCTATGACTTCCAGGTATCCCCTGTTGTCTGGTGCTGGATGCACTTGCCTTGCACCATGGGTTTTCTGCGCAGGACGTGCTCCCAGCAAAGGCTGCAAGTGGTGTCTGGTGCGGTGCTTTACTGATGGCATCTTCTGCCATGCCTTCCCGACATGGCAGCCAGGCTTTGCTCACCTCGTAGTGTGTGTGTAGCCTTAAAGCCTCACACAGAAAAGAGAATATAGACTGCCCTTGTTTCTGCAGCTCCAAGCTCTCCAACCTTCTCCTCAGCATTTAAAAGAATTCAGGGGGAACCTTCAGCTCAAAGACATGTCTAAAAAAACAAGTAGAGGTGGTCTCATCCTACAGATGAAAAAGAGAAATAGAACTGGAAGGAACCAAAGTT
>NW_010282534.1:0-619 GCF_000690775.1 Eurypyga helias
AAAAAATAACCAAGACCGAAATCCTTGGGCACCCTTCCTGCTTCACTGCAGAGCCCCCCTGCCAGGCAGAGCTGCCCTACGCACAGACCCTCTCCCTCCTGGGCATACATGAGGTGGGGACTCCCCCAAAAACATCCCGCAGAGTCCAGCTCCCCTCCCAAGTGCTGCCTTTACCCCGCAGCGCTGCTGGCGCTGCTGACCGGGCACAACAGCCTGAACCCCGCGAGCTGCCACAGACGCTTCAAGGGCCGGATCCAGCGGAAGCCCAGGACGTTTTTTCCAGCCCTGCTGCTCTCAGAGCTCTCTCCACACCGCCCCTGCATTCCAGGCAGAACTGGTTATGTTCCTCTGCCTCGTGGTCTGCCACAGCACAGCCTGGGCTGGGTTTGGGAGGCACAGCACCTTCCTGCTCCTGGAGACAGCAGTAGCAACTCAACCAGGTTTACGCTAGGGTCGGTGACAGGTCGTGACAGGTCGGTGTGGAGCTGCTTTTGGCACCCCTGCGCCCACATCCTCTGTGCGCGCAGCTGCACCGTGTACCGGGGCGGGGGCAGGGTTGGCACGCCCAAGCAGCAGCCGGACATGGCAACCGGCTGTGCCAAAATTGCACTTTGGGAAG
>NW_010282535.1:0-622 GCF_000690775.1 Eurypyga helias
TTTTTTTTGTATTACAGAGAAGTATGGCTACCATGACATCAGGAAATAAATTAAAAGCTCTCTTTCCAAATTCATCTGAGAATCCTCTTCCCAAAAGTATATGAAAATCAAGACTTCAATTTTAACAACCAGAAATATTATTTCAATTAAATTGTTTATAACATTATATTTTCAAGAAATTTTGAGATCAGAAGTCTTGTTCTTTCAGGGGCACTTCCTGTAACACAAAGATATCATATTACAAATAAACTCCACATGATGTTAGGGATCACTAAGTGCATTAATTATTTAAGAGTATTCAAAATATACATGCCACAATGGGAGCCAGCGCTGACAGATTAACAAAAACCATAGCACAACAGCTGTGAAGGTGATGAGCACAGAACTTTCACTTGGCTTGAAAAAAATATTAGTGATTTTTTCTTCATGTACTGGAAATGTCTCTCACACTACTGTATCTTCTACTGAAATCACAGTGGAAACATAATTAAGACTTCTGCAGCTGAAACATGTCTTTATTTACATAACTATTGCCTCAAACCTTCCCTCATGGGCAGAAGATTGCCTATAAACACATACATTTTCAGGAGAGATTTGTTAAACCTTTTAAATAATTCTATGT
>NW_010282536.1:0-622 GCF_000690775.1 Eurypyga helias
TTCTGGTGTGCGCAGATCTCCTGCTTGGATAACTGGCCCTGTTCGTGGGCTGTGCCCTGCAGAGATACTCGTACACGCGAGGTTACTTCCATGTGAGCATCCAGGTGAGGCTGAGGACCTGAACACATCTTTTAATCAACCTCTCGGGAGTTTTGCCATAGCAACAACTGGAAAAGGATAACGTAAAAATTTGATTCTCCAATTTTTACAATCAAGGCAGCAGAAAACAGCTCTTATCCTCTGTACTAAGCCCATGAGATACCCAGGTTTGGAAGTTTCTTGTGTAAAACTGCCAAGTGCATAGCTACCTATGGCTGTTAGTCACATAGTGCTTCCACGTTAGAAGCTTTTAAAACCAAGCTGCAGCAGAAATACACAGCTTGGGTCAAAGAAAGTCTGCATGCCCTGGTTTAAGCAATCAAAGCCTCGACCTTGTACTCACGCACCATTTGCAATCAGCGACCAGGCTAATAGATTTGTGGTTCTGTCTGGAAACTCCTGACAGACCCGTTTATTCCTGTAATAATTTTAATTTCTGATTCAGAAAGAGAAGGGGGATCCTTGGGGTGGGGTGTGTTACTCTGGCAGGTCCTGTTGCATGGCCCAGGTTAGACTCAGTGGG
>NW_010282537.1:0-623 GCF_000690775.1 Eurypyga helias
GTAGGTGGAGGCACCGTGTCCCATCAGGCCGCTCCCGCTGTGTCTAGCCGATGGCTCACCAGCACCATGGCTCCTCGGAATTCTGGTGTGCACTGGGCTCGGTGTAACACCCGGCTGCCTTCACCAGCCTCCGGGTTCCTCCTGCCACACGCACCGGCTGCTGGAATCCGTTTCTCATGGCAAAGCCCGTCACTGGGCCATGTCTGGGGTTGGAGGAGGAATGATGGGTTTTCCTGAGGATTATCCTACTCGTCATATCCTGACAGCCGTGTTCTAACACACGGGCAAACTATGGGAAGGAAGCTAATTACTACAGGCCATCTCAATCAGCCACAACAAACTTTTAAAAAACCCAGTCTTGCTTATACGAAAAATTCCACATTTATCTACTTCTTGAAACTACCCACATGCACCCACTGACAGCAGAAGTAACAGAAAAACGCTTTTCCCATTAAAAAGCAGAAATACCATCATCACTTGCCTTTCCAAGAGGTATCACCACCTTTTTGGCTGGGATGCTTGTGACAAACTGCCAAATTCCCCATTTGGACCCAATCCCTGTCCCAAAGCGCTGAGGCATTGGCTGAGCAGAGAATGAATGGGGAACAGCCCTGAGGAGAAGG
>NW_010282538.1:0-623 GCF_000690775.1 Eurypyga helias
CAGCCCAGCTCCGGCTTCTGTGATCCCATCTCTGCACTCTCTCAAATCATGATGAATGGAGTCACTCAAGTGCCATTTCTGTCCCTTTCTGAGCCCCTGTGGTCATGCGGGGGACACTTTGCAGTCTGCAATATTATAGACTCCAAAAGCGTTGGCTTTTCATCCACACTCGGAAAAAGCCAGGATGCAAACCACTCAAATGTCCAGAAAGAACTGGGGGAACGATAATTTAGAGTCACTGCTGCTCTCATGGAGGCAGCAGTTGCCTCTTGAGTTTCATGGGGGACTGAGGAAAGAATAAATGTCTAAAGGGTCTAGTAAAGAGAATTTAAAAAGATTTCAAACTGAGAATGCTGTGAAAAATAACGTAGGAACTGGACTGCCTCTTCTCAAAATAATATACTGCTGCCGAGAAAAACACTGCTATGCCGCACGCTTTAGGGTATGTTTGTGTGCACAGACACGTGTGTACACGAGAAGGGGAGGGAGAAGAGAAACCCCTCGACGCAGACGGTTTCAGTTTAGCCCCGTTGCAACATGTAGGTGGTTTATTTTATTTTCGTCTTGGCGGAAAGGAAGCAGAAGGCCTTTGCTGGGAAGGCTGCGAGGCCTGCCCGCCCCGT
>NW_010282539.1:0-619 GCF_000690775.1 Eurypyga helias
TATTTTTCTAAGTGTTCTCCCATTTAAAGTTCCTTTAACCATTGGGTGATAAACCCCGGGCGGTTGGCTGGGGAAAACGTCATGGCCCTCAGTTTCATACAGGCCATCTGTCTCCTTCTCGGACCGCTGGCTGGAAATGGTATACTTGGTAAAAGCTCCCAAACCAATGACAGGGAGTAGTTTAGGAACCAGTGACCTAAAGTGCTCATTACCAGTACAGGTTAAACAAAATAGAACAGAACAACGCAAACTTAGCCCATGGTCCTGCAGGGTATTACACAGTGCTTTATTTTAGAAGACCCTAGTGAGATCAAACTATTAGGACATTTGCAGATGAAAGCGTTTATTTCTATAAGAACTCAACTCCTGAAGAACCAGTACTTTTGTGATTTGGGAACAAGAGCCTTCTGAAGTCTAATACTCATTCTCCAGGCTTATTGCCTTAAGTAATCAGTCAAACCCTTACTTCCTCATATAATTAATGTTTGGGGTGGTGCGGGTGTGGGGGGTGATGAGCTATGTGATGGCATTTGTTTTTCCTGACTGGTTCTGCAGTGGGATTGAAAATTTTAGTGAATCATCCTAATGTGCCTTACTGTCTTCCATTTACCAAAAAAAA
>NW_010282540.1:0-622 GCF_000690775.1 Eurypyga helias
GAGACAATCTTCCATGTCAGAGAGCAGGAGGAGCACTGGGAGAACATCACGCTGATGTGATGAGCAGAGGCTTATTTTTATCGACCATTTCATGCAGGAACATCGTTACTAGTGAGGAGGGCGGCGTAATCATAGAGGCCTCTGTGACTGCTCAGTGAATTCCTATAACACCAGAAGGCCCAGAGGAGATGGGCAAGGGCACACCTGTGGCAAAGAAAGGCGACCTCATCTCAACACAAAGGGGACCGGACAGTGGCCTTTGTTCTAGTTCAGTGGAGTGAATCAACCAGTTGTGTCAGGTGAGTGAGCTGGCCAGCTGTGTCACGCCTCTGAAGACCAAAAAGAGGGCAGCGTCTCCCTGAGGTAGCCAGACCAGCATGGGCCAAGTGGACACCTGGCTCAGCCCAAAATAGTGTAAAAAACCAAATGATTAACAAAAGCATGTCTGAAGAAAGCAATGGGCCTGAGCTGGCTTTAACCCACTTATTCCTTCGTGGTCACTGGGTGCACCCCATGTCTTGATGTCAAGCATATTGCAGAGACTGGTCATGAGAGTCACATTTGTATCGTGATTCAACTGTGCAGTGCAATTGCTACCCTGTGCTAAGCGTAATCTGTGCTC
>NW_010282541.1:0-621 GCF_000690775.1 Eurypyga helias
AGCAGGAACCTTTTCCAGCAGGTTAGCGGAGAATGGGGAGAGATGAAGCCACATAACACAGGATATTAAATTGCCATGACCAATTTCCCATAATCATTCTTAAAAGAAAGCAGAACATTTCTTCCTTATAATTACAAAGATATTTTGTAAAGTCCTGCATATTTTAGGAGTGTTTCAGAGCATCCAATATACTAAGTCTTCCTGATGTAAAAAATAGGAACAATCAAACAAACAAATGCAAGCATTCATATATATTCCCCTGCCACGCCAGTGAATTTTCCCATCACATGCTTGACTGCTCCCTATTCTGGCACTCACTTTATCACAACATTTACAAAGGCTTCTCGGCCACGAACAAGTAGTTTCAAGAAAAGTATGTGGAGGCTGCCGTGTCTCATAAATACAATCCATTTTCTTTCATTTCTTGATAGTATGTGCTCAGCTATAACGATTCTGCAGAGTCAGCTACTGGGAGCATTTATAAATTGTACAGGTTTATGTTTCCCAACGTCTCGGAGCAAAAGTTACCTCGGTAGTTGGAGGCTTCTTCAGCGAGCAGTGCTGCTCACAGTCCTTGCATGCGGTTACTGTGTACAGTGAAGCTGAAATTAGCAGTAGAAT
>NW_010282542.1:0-621 GCF_000690775.1 Eurypyga helias
GTTTGCTCCTTTCCCTGTTCAGTGTCCAGCTTTAGTATCATGCTATGCAAGTTTAGTCTTCCTGAAGAAGTATGGCCAAAGAAATGCTACCCCAGCTCTGTTGTGAGTCCTGGGACATTCTTCCTTTGTGTTTGCAGGTTGACATCAACTCTTAGAGAACATGTTTCTTATGTACTTATGACAAAAGCCATAATGGGACAATAGGGTGTAGGTACCTGATTATTGATTCCCTACTAAATACCTAAATTATGTACCTACCTTAAGTGTTGTAATCAGGAAGAGTCTGCTGTGATCCATTCCATTCTGGACTTTTAGCTTCTTGCCTTGTTTTTTATAATGATCAGAAGGTGGCCCTTGTTTGGTATTGCATGGAAGATCACACCTGTTACATTTTTCTGACTGTCCTGTATGTGCCTTTCATCTCTACAGCTGTAAAGAGGATGACTTTCAGAGACGTACTTCCTAAAGTGTTACTTGAAGTAAAGGTCTTGCAAACACACTTGGTGAGAACTTGTCTGAGCAGCTTGTGTTTGGGTGCAGTTTATCTGCAAATGATGACGATCAATGACAACCATGCATTCTATGAAGGGTGTGAGGAGAGTCTTGTGGCTACTGTGCGAG
>NW_010282543.1:0-619 GCF_000690775.1 Eurypyga helias
AAAAAAAAGCTCCTTCTCGTATGACCTCATGTCTTAGTTTCCCTGCTGCTACATGATCTGGTGGTCAAGACCCCAAGACCCAGAACAATTTTACGGATGGCTAGGCAAGATCCAAGTGCACTGCCCGTGTAAAGGTAAAAAACAGGAGAAAACACACAGTGACAGTTTTTATCCCAGATTTTCTGATCATTACAAGAACACGGAATATTGCAAACTCCAGAAAACTCCCTACTTTAAACAATGACCTTGCCTGACAGATTGTGCTGGGCTGAGAGTATTATGGGGGGATGGCCATCAGACACTTCCCACTGCAGACAAAGGAAAGCTGCTCATTTAATAACCACATATAACGAAAATTAGCTGCTAGAAATTACAAAGTCTCTGATTCAGAGTCTATGTCCCTTCCACTTCCCTAAGCTTAGTATTTTATTAGCTAAGCACTTGTGAAGACGTAGGGCTAGACATCAGGCAACACTACGAAGCAGCAATTAGTGGGATCTGAGAGCTTTGCAGAGTCTGAGGTCCCCGCAGCCTTCGTGGCAAAGCCTACATTTCAGCTTTGGCATTTACAAGGCACTTCTGCAAGTGACAGATAAATACATGACATGGCAAGGAAAAA
>NW_010282544.1:0-623 GCF_000690775.1 Eurypyga helias
GTGCACTCAATGCCGTCATCCATGGTACTATCATCATGGTACATCCAAGATCCTTCTGGTACTATTAAATGCAAGGTGTATTAAACCCAACAGGTCTAAAAGTTTATCTTTTTTTTCCTGGGGAAGAGAAGAACTGAAGGGTTAAGAATACAGGGTTATCAGCATACTGTAAAAGGCAGGAGTACTAGGTTTCACATCTCTGCCTGTTCCTCCGATGTCTTTTGCCATTAAGAAGACAGTACTCACACGTTAGTCTGTGGGGTATCAGATGGCCCTTTTGTGCTTATTCATTTCCTAAAAAGAAAGTAACTACCGTGGCCTCTCATGTTTCCCCATGGCAGCTGAGTGGCCGGAGGTTTAACATGCAGTAAATCTGCAGCTGTGACAGAGGCCAGGTCCCACCAGGTCTGCGCCCACCATGTTTGCCGTCTGCTGAAGAGGACCCCCAAGCAGCCCCCTGACAGATCTGTGTGTGTCACCCACATCCCACTGAGGGCTGCACCCCTACGCTTCACTGCCCAGCCACCACGGGCTTTGCCTTGGTGCCCTACTGCGGCTGGGTATGGATTTGTCCAGAAGGTGTGAACAAGATGTTCAAAACGGTTCAACGTCCGAGTGGAGAT
>NW_010282545.1:0-624 GCF_000690775.1 Eurypyga helias
GAGACCATCTCATCCATAAAGGCTGCCAGCAAGAGGGGCAGAATGAACCAACCTTGCCGTGCCTTCCCCCACATATTTTAGGTGGAGCTGGGAGTGGGACCTGGCTGATGTGTCACACATCTGCCACCAGGTCCACCTGGGCATGCTGCAGCGGACGTTTATCCAGTTGCTCTGCAGGAGGGCAGCTATTAGCTGGACTGGGCAATCTCCTCATCTGTCTTCTCCAGTCTCTTCCACCCAAGATCATGGTCATCTGCCAGGACTTCATGCATGGAAGACATCTTCTGATTGGGTTTCTCTTGGGAAGGTTAGGTGATTAAGGATCTGTTTTCTTTCCCAGACCCCTCTGTTTGTGTCTGAGACCCCCAAAGCTTACCCCTTGCACATTTTCTGGAGAGCAAATACCATGGTATCTCCAGAGGTACTGTGCAACGTATCCCCCCCGTGTTGGACCACTCCTTCCTCCCACTTCAGTCTTTCACTCTTGTCCTTCTGCCGCAGTATTATCCCCATCTTTTTTGTCTGTCGACTCTCTCCATTCCCTTTTTATTTCTTGAATGTAAATGGAAGAGCTGAGAAATCACAGCCTGGTGTCCTGATGAGGAAGGGAGGCAGAAAGCGATT
>NW_010282546.1:0-623 GCF_000690775.1 Eurypyga helias
GTGTGTGTGTCTGTATCTGCTGAAAGTCTGTTCTTGAGTGTTTTGATTGCCTCCAGGATGAGGTTCCTAGAACGTTGTGGTTCTTTCCTACACCTCAGCATGCCCATAGTGTTGCTGGATATATGGTACAGAGCATGTTAACTTTTGGTAGGAGGCTTTGCGTAGCATCTCTTGTTTTGAGGACTGCTTAAGGAACTTTAACATAAAAATTGGTTAGTTACAGAGAAGAAACTAGCTCATAACGTTCAAAACAATGTTTACCAGTCTTCTGGAAGCTTGTCTAAAAGCTGAAATGTGCCAATTTTCTAATACTGTGATGAATTTTGATATTGACCGTTTCAAGCTGTTTTTGTCACCAGTCTAAAGAATTTCCAGATAAAATGAAGAAAAAGACAACACATGTAAAAGAATGCAAAGTCTCTTTTCTCAGACAGATAGCAGGAGAGCTGGAGAAGACTGAAGGATTAAAAATGTATAAAGTAATTGGAAGTAAATGTAAAATATCTGGTGTCTTTTATCAGTGCATTTGTGTTTGACCTAGTGAATCATAAAGGTACTGCTGACACACCTTGTTAAATTTCTTTGTGTTTCTAGGCACTGTAGTATTAAATTGAACTAAGGCT
>NW_010282547.1:0-623 GCF_000690775.1 Eurypyga helias
CCTGTCCACATCCCTCTGGATGGCAGGTTTCTGAACACTGATTAAGATAATAACAGAAAATAAAAACTTACCGAGGCATCTAGAAGAGTTTGTTCTCTCAACATCTGTTCTGCAGTTAAGAATTTCAGTTTCTGATGGAGTTCCTCATTTTCAAGTACAGCTGTTTGTACTCGATCTTTCATCCCAGATAATTCCTCCTATGGAATACAGAAACTGCATGTAAAAGGCTCCTTGAGATGGCTATCAACATTTAAATACATTTTGATACCATAAATCTAGATTAACATTCTCAACTATTTTAACCCTTTCACAAAGAATAACATTACTCCAAAAACAGATATCATTTTTGTAGCTTCAATTTCCATATAAATTCTTTAAAAAAAATCGCTTATTTGTATTTGTGGTAGTGTATGTAAAGGTGTCTTTGAAGACCCTTAACCACTACACAGGCACCAAGACGCATGATAAGACTCATTATCTACTGAACTGCATTTGGCCCAGTCTTGGTCATTATAACAATCCATCTCAAAACTAAGTGTAACCTGGTTTTAAAGCAATTCTTCATATTTAGAGGATCAGGGTTTTACTAGGCGAAACATGTCACGACCCTGGTGGATAGAGGA
>NW_010282548.1:0-625 GCF_000690775.1 Eurypyga helias
AGCCGGAGTTAAACCACAACAATGGTGTAAGGATTGCTCCTAATGCCAGCATTATATTTCAAAAGCCAATAAATATACAAACAGTGTTAAACACAAATTTGATTATAACCACCATTAAATCTACTGCTGTCTTAAAGATTACTCCTCTCAGCAAATTCTCTAAGTGGGCCTCATGGAACAAGTAAATGATCTCCTTTGACATCTTTCAATAAAAGTTGTTGAAGAGAAGGAAACATAGATTGAGACCAAACAAGTGGATAATGTTGCTGTTCTAGTCTGAAAGCTTCTACCAGCTGGTGCACAGCTCTGGAAAATGAGAAACTGGATATCACAAATTAATGTGTTTTGATCTCATTCCTCTACTCCAGTCACAGGCACTAATAAAACTTAAAAGGTTTTCCAGATGGCAGATGCATTCATGGCAGCTGTTTCATTGTCCTAAGCTGTTTATACAGGGTACTTTAGAACACTACAGGAAAAATCACTAAGGGTCAGCTACCTATTTAGTAATTTTATACATAATTAAAACAATATCACGTGCTTCTCATAACATATATCTATATATAGACTTCACCATGTCTTCAGAACAGCAGATGAGCTGAGAAACCGAGTTCAGCGTTCAGTC
>NW_010282549.1:0-624 GCF_000690775.1 Eurypyga helias
GAGGATTCTGCACACACTGGGTCCACCTGTCTCTGGTGTAAGCCTGAGAGTACCAGAGATCAACGAGGGTCAATGTATCTGCAGATTTTGTAGCTGAAGGAAAGGCCTCAAATGAATATCCTGAATTAAAGCAGAACTTGAAGGCAGCACTGTCGGAAGAGGCAGACTTGATTTTGACCAGCTCCTCATCTTGCAACTCACATTCCTTGTCTAAATACGTATCTCAATCTATTGAGGTACTTCAAAGGCACCACTCCTTTTCATGCTAGTGCTAACGCTCAGAGGCTTAATAGAAAATTGCAACGCGTATCACGTGTTTCCTCTGCTTACACAGATATTGTCAGGTCAAATTACAAAACACCCCACCTCTCTTGCGCCTTTTAAGTCTTAATTTAGGCTTTTTCCATTACCCGGTTTAGTAATGATTAAAGGTCAGATTCACCTCCAGGCTTCCTATAACAAACGCAATCTGCCCGTGATGTAATCCCAGACACACTGGTATTCC
The DNA here is from genome assembly GCF_000690775.1 of Eurypyga helias. NCBI lineage: Eukaryota > Metazoa > Chordata > Aves > Eurypygiformes > Eurypygidae > Eurypyga > Eurypyga helias. Next base: position 506 of record NW_010282549.1, read on the forward strand.
TAGAACTGCATATGCTCGGTAAACAACGCTGGCACTTGCTGGTGCTCCGTTTCCCACCACTCACCTGACCAAGTCTGGCTGAGAGAGTGCCAGGTATAGCAGCATCCTGGACCATCCCT
>NW_010282550.1:0-618 GCF_000690775.1 Eurypyga helias
ATTGTCTCGAGTCCCATCCTTGCTTTTGTATAGGGGAGTTGATTTCAAGCTTTTATCACACGTTATAGATAAACAACACAGTATTCCCTAATTAAAAGAAATATTTACTGTGTCTTGTATCAGCATCACACTGTAGACATACAATTTTTATTGTGGTTTTTTCTCCTCTAGGAGATGAAGTAATAAAGAGTTGTTTGGGTAGGCTGTGTTCAACTAGTAAGTCATCCTGCGAGCCTTTGTCTGCAGTGGTGCTAATTCTATGTATTACAGGGCTGGCTGCCTGGATTTCTGCCCGAGTCTGGATTTCTGCACTTACGGGGAAGTTATGTAGGATCAGCTCTTTGTGTGCTCCAGCTCACAAAAGTGACTGTCTGGGGATTCAGTTATTGGCCTTCCTGATGATTTGTAAGGGAACGTGGCATGGAAGGTTAGCTTGGAAAAGAGGTTACCTGCTTCACTCAGTACTTCTGTGTTGCTTTTGAGATGTCAGTTAGATTTATAACTATTAGCTCAGGTATGAAACTGGCTGCTGTCCAAAGCTCCTTTCTGATTAGGTGGTTATGTTGTATTGGTGGTGGTAGAGTTGTGTTTAAATCCCTCAGAAAACATGGGTGTTAT
>NW_010282551.1:0-625 GCF_000690775.1 Eurypyga helias
CCAGGCCCCCCCCCCAGCCAGCCACCGCAGAGGGACATGGGACAGACCTGGCCCTGCCATCGGCATCCCAAGATGGGGGTCTGGGGTGTTGCTGAGGATAAACCCCCCCAGTGAGAGGCAAGGTGGGAAGCCGGTGTGTGTGCACACTGACTCTCTACTGGAGGAGAAAAGAATCCCATCAGCCCTCCAGTTATTTTCCAAAGAAACATGGTAGTTCATTGCCGACATCCCAGAATCCATCGTCACCTGACAGCTCAGGACATTCAGGGTTGCTCCGAGCATCCTCTGTCTGGACAGCGCAGACCGATGCAGCTGGGGTTCGGTTCCCGTATGGCAGGCACCAGCCAGACCCCACGAGAGACCCAGGGAAGGGACTGGGAAATGAGCCATCACCAGCTGGACCTCTGGGATGAGATGGAAAGGCCTTTGCATGCTAAATGACCGGAGCTGGGGGTCTGGAGGCACAGAAACTGCTCCAGCGCCCAGTTATCCATGCCCTCAGCACCCCTGGCGCTGCCTTGGAAGCACCAGCACTGCTGAGTCCTGGCACTTCCATAGGCTCCCACGGGCACGCGATGCCCAGCAGGTCCAGGCCCCAGTGGTCATGGCCATTTTGCCAAGACCT
>NW_010282552.1:0-620 GCF_000690775.1 Eurypyga helias
TCTGCTGTTCAGCAGCAGGGTGAGCGGCTAAGGCACTCGCTACCCAGGGTCTCCATGCTTCTAACAGTTGGGGCGTGGGGCGAAGCACAAAGGCTGTGGTTAGTTGAGAAGCAGATGCTATAGTGGTACCACTGGGCAGTAACTTAAAACTTAGATGAAAGACAGAAACCAAAATTCTAAAACTAGTACCCAAGAGGTCACCAATTCAGTATGCTTGGGAATGAAAACCCCGTATCTTTTACGGGTTTGCTCACTACGGTGAGCAAGTACTATCTGAACTTTTATATACCAAGTAGTAGTATAACTTTTAACCGATTTTTCTTCTGTTTCTGCTGTGAACAATAGCACAGTGAAACGACTACACGATTACGCGTTTGCAGCCACCTGAGGTTTCTTGGAGTTAGACCCAGGAAAGGCGTTAGTTTGTACAGTTAGGTGTTGACTTCAGGCCTCAGGCTTGCTGATAACAGAGAACTCAACACCATGTTTGTTGAGGCGGTCAATCAGTTTTGTTTTGGAGAAGGCAGCTCCGGGAGAATATACGCCACCCCTGTTAAAGAAAATCAGAAGAGAAGAACATTAGTGGTCCAGTGATCAAGTGACCCTCTTTTTTTCTGTTT
>NW_010282553.1:0-623 GCF_000690775.1 Eurypyga helias
GTATATATATATATATAACATGGGGAAACTCATTGCTGAGCAGAGTGAGCTTTCAGGTTAGTTGCCTAAAGCAAATAAAGCCAATTTTTCTCACTTTTGGGTTAAATTTTTCAACTCAGATAATGTGTCACCATGTCTTCCTCATGCTGTCTTCTATAAATTTCAGTAACTATGCCTTAGAGCTCTGTTCAGTTTGTTAAATACATCTTGCTAACTATATACCGTTCTACCGTAAGCAGAACACAGCTGCCTAGATGCTTTGCTCACTCAAAGCAGCAAAGGTCAAGGGAAATGATGTTCCTAAAATTTTTCATTCTGTATTACTATGGCAGAGAAGCAACAAAGGAAGCTAGTGGGGTGGTTTTGATCAGCTAAGGTCTTCCCCCTCACTACAGGGCTTAATTAGCATAGAAGCACCAACACTCTGCAGAGGAGTATTGTTTCCTAAAACCAGACAGAAGGCAAAACCAGAATACTAAAATTATGATGCAGCGTGGTTTAATGGATGATAGAGGAAGAAATCTTACAAAAGCAAAACATGATCATACAGAGGATGAGGAATTTACAGCTTTTACAAATGAGGTTTCGTGTTTCAGGAACCTTCATTTCAAGCACAGTGTTCT
>NW_010282554.1:0-625 GCF_000690775.1 Eurypyga helias
GAGGACGGAGTAAGGTGTGCCGGGGGAGACGCGGGCTGTTGGCTGTCACCGGGCTCGCCGTGGTGTCCCTTTCAGCTCTGCGCCGTTGCTGTAAATACTCGTTTCCGCACCATCGCGCTGCCTCGGCTCGTTGACTTCGAGACGCTTTGAAAAACCCGTGAGCTTGCGGTTCTCTGGCCCCTCACGTTAGTGCTGTGTCAGGCATTCACCCTCCGCGTCCGAAGCAGCGCGAGCGGGAGGAAGGTGACGTTACCGTGACGGGTCTCCAGAAACAAAATGCCTCTGTTATTATTTTTATACTTATTTTCCCTCTCTCCGTCGTTCCTGCCTCAGCACCCATCCTGCTGTAAAACTGCGGGAAGCGGCTTGTTCCTGGATCAGACGGGTGACCTCCCTCCCCAGCCCCTCCGTGCTCCCAGAAGGGACTGGGGAAGGTGGTTTTGATCCCAGTTTGGAGAACTGGTGTCTCGCATCCTCCTTTGAGATTCCTGGGGAGACCCTGTGAGCGCGCCGGGCTCACGCGCTCCAGGGATTCCTTGTTGGATGCCTCAGCTCAGCAAACCTTTGCTCAGGAGGGCGCTCCCCTGCGAGGGGGGCTGATGGGGCGGGCTGGGTCCCCGGGGAG
>NW_010282555.1:0-624 GCF_000690775.1 Eurypyga helias
ATAACTTCCATGACATCATCTACTTTTTCTGTCTAATGTTTCTAACATTTTTTATAACGCTTGCAACAGAGTTGGGAGAGGTAGAACTGTCCTTACTGTGACATTTCTGAGTTTGGTTAATGAGTTCTTTTGCAGAAATTTCTATTTGGGATGCATTTTATCATTTGTAGGGTAACTCAGAGAAGACAGTAGTAGAAGGGAGCATGTACTCCCATGTCCAACGACAGGACCTAGGTGCCACAGCCATCATCAGAAAGGGCAGAGTGCTAGCTGTGCTGACGGGAGGAGCTGCACTGGAAATTTCGGTCCTGCCAAGCCTCCATCCTGTGCCAGTAATGAACAGCACAGACACCATTTGCTTCTAACGATGCTGGCTCTTCTCATTATCCTCGTTACAGATCTGACCACTTACGACTCAGTGAAACACTTCTTGCTTCTGAACACGCCGCTTGTGGACAACAGTGTCACTCACAGTATTGCCAGGTGCCGTATTCCCCAATTCCCCCTTTTCTGCTGCGGAGCATTTCCAGCCTTGCTGTCTGCATGACCAGTCTGGGCCAGAAGAAGACCCTAGTCTTGAGCCATGATACTGCTGATAACATGCATCTTTAATTTTTTTCTTTT
>NW_010282556.1:0-626 GCF_000690775.1 Eurypyga helias
CATAGCCCCTAACAGCTGCAGCCAGACTTTAAACAGGTCATTCTCTTTATCTTCACTGAAGAAAAAAAGACATTTCCATCAGCTGCACCTTCTGGTTATCAGTTAAGTGGGTTTGATCCCACACCTCTGCCGAGGAACCTATGCTAACAGCTCCAGCCTCCCCAGCTAACTGGCATCCCTCCTTCCAAAGGTAGCACATTAGATGTCTCTGTTCTAGACAGGCTGCAAGCCAGGCTCTCTCAGGGATGTCTGGAAATAATTGTGGGTGTCTGTCGTTTGTCAGTTCTGATGTCAACTTGCTCTGGGTGAAATTGCCCAAGCGCGAGTGAAGCTTTTGGGTGCTTATCCCACTGCTAATGTAATTACTACTAGCAGCTAGAGGTTGACTTATTCTATCTCAAAGCTCCTGAGGAAAGACAGACTCCCACACCTCAAATCTGGTGATAAAGTAGACTTTCTCCTCTGCTTGCTGACCTTAACTGGGGTTGATACCGTGGTTGCTGGACACCTTAAAAGTCAAGAGAACAGGAGGTGACTTAAGAAAAGGGTTTTGAAGGCAAGAGGTATGGGTCAGAGCATGCTTCCATTTGAAACACACCTATGAATATGTGAGGGCAGTATTTTTT
>NW_010282557.1:0-619 GCF_000690775.1 Eurypyga helias
GATTCATTCTCATGCTGTATGACAAACAAGTTGCATCATAATAGCAAACTATTTAGCTGTTGGTATCTATAAAATCTTTTAAATTAACAGATTTTACCTATGTATAACCCATAATCTACATGTACGGCAGTGGAAGAGCTTAAGTTTCCTCCTAAGCATAAAATAATAGTCTTCCTTCTCTATGTCGTGTCTTACTGTCAGCTAGGATTACTGTGAATATTTATCATCAGTGACTGTGATTCCCAGAGTGTCTAGAATTAGATGAAGAAATCTATGTTGCTCATACTAACCCCCTCATTAAGGGTAGGAATGGAAGGAGTACTTCTGGAGGGTATTTCGTCCCGCACAGGACAGTCCGTCTTGCACATAAGTGCACGTTTGAGAGAGATCATATGCTTCTCTCACCTCTTCTAGGCATCTAATGTGATGACAAACATTAGTTTTGTAAATGTTCCTTCACGCCAAATAGAAACAAAAATTCCCACATTAACCATAATATGGTTAATACTTCATACCATTTTCAATTTCTAATTTTCTAACCCCATTTTTATTTTGCTGCTGATACATGATTCTTTATGTCTGTGAAGTTGCTGAAATAGGCAAGGCAAGTTTTGATACA
>NW_010282558.1:0-620 GCF_000690775.1 Eurypyga helias
GTATCTAATCCAAACCTAACAACTTACTACTAGCAGCTTCTTACTAACAACTTACTTACAACACATGCATTCCATACAATACAACACAAACCCAATACATACTAAACACAATGCAGACTACATACAACACAGTATATGCAAAATACAGTACACACAATCAAAGGCCATAAACACAAGAAAATAGATAGAATATGACTCCACACTTACAACACGTAACAATCCATATGTCCCACAGTGCACATTGCATACAGCACGACACATTCCATACCATACCTATCGTACTCCATATGGAGGACAGACGGTACAATGCAAGTTGGAGAATAAAGACAGGAAGGCTGAACCCCTCCAGTTCCTACAATACCACACCATGCACATCATAGCGTACGGTACAAAACACAACACAGGACCAACTACACAGTCAGAACTGTTCCCACGCATGCACACCCTGGGAAGCATCAAGGCGTTTTTTGGGGGCAACAGAGGCAGATGCCGAGGGTCCGCGGCTACGCCGTGCCATTGTGCAGGCCCAGAGCAGCATCAGGGCCAGCCGGGCGCTTGCCTGTCCTCAGTGCAGCTGCTTCCAGAGATAGGCCTTGCGGAGCTGGCTGCAGAGATGGGCT
>NW_010282559.1:0-621 GCF_000690775.1 Eurypyga helias
GTATTACCACTCTTTTCCCTCTGTTGGAATAAAAAGTGAAAATACCAGGAGCACATCTCTTAAGGAAGTGAGAAAGGAAGGAACTGTGGAGCAGCAGGTGGTGTCTTGTGCGTCCCATCCCAGGCTATCTTCTGCTTTGTCACAGAGAGCTGGGAGGAATTGGAGTGATTAAAATAGTGCTGGAGGTTGGAAAATTACTCACTGGGGTTATGTCAGAGGAGGACAATTATGTTGAAATAAAGTAGGGGGGAAAAAAAGCCTCAAGTTAATCTGTGCTCCCTTCACCTCAGGCTGATTAGAGTAAATTAATTGCTATTGCAAATAATATGCAAAATAGATATTCATTATTTTTCTGACAGCACATAAAATAATGTATAAATATAACAAAAATACTCTCGAAATATATTTTGTTAATTATGCCTGTAGACCACAGCTTTCATTTCGGCAAGCGAGCAAAGCCCCCACGCTCCAAAACCCACAGGGCTGTTTTCTGATCCACTCCTCACTCATGTCAGCGTGCATCCGCTTTCTCTTAAAATAAAGACGTTAAACCATCCTGACATGGGCACACAGTGATGTGCTTTCTGACTTGAAGCATTGCCTACTGGAAAGGGAATCTTC
>NW_010282560.1:0-627 GCF_000690775.1 Eurypyga helias
ATCTGGCGCCCGAACAGGGACCCTACAAACCTGACTCATCTCGCCTAGAGACGCATCGGCGTTGAAGAGCGGAGCCGTGACACTCCTTTGGGGTAAGGCTGTTTGCGGATACGGCGTGTTATAAGTCCTGCAGGACTAATATGCCCGATAAGAAAGGGGTTAAGCCGATGGAGGCTGAATTTGCTGCAGCGGAGCGATTGCTCCACGCTATACTCTCTAAGAGAGGAGAAGCTGTAGCAGAAAAACTGCTTGCGAAGCTGATACAATGGAGTCGTGATAATGGCTTCTTTAAGCAGCCCCCTCTACTTTTTCAATATGAGGAGTGGCGTGATGTAGGAAACAAAATGTGGGAGCTCACTATAACGGAGCAAGACAAACATATAAAGGAGATTCGAACTCCTTGGAGGACTGTTATTAATACATTATCAGACATGAAGGCTGAAACCAAGGTTGCAGCAGCTGCTGTCCAAGCGCTGGGTCCTACTGTAAAATCTCAACCTCAATGTTCTGCAACCCTCGCCTTACCTGCGTTTTCATCACAACCCGCGCCAGTAAAAGGATTAGGAGGAGGACCCACCTTTAAATCTTTGGCGGAACTTTCAGAGGCTTGTAATAAGAATGGGGCTG
>NW_010282561.1:0-628 GCF_000690775.1 Eurypyga helias
GGAGTTAAACCACAACAGTCTTTAACATCATTCTATTAATGAGTGAGTTTTAATAGCCATTTTTCATATTCTTTAAAAAGAAAACAGACACCTTTAAAATCAAGAAAAGTGTTCTGTAAAAAAGATGAAAGCATGTTAAAATGGAGACAGCACACTGTAAAGTAATGTAAACCTTAGAGTTTCTCAGCAGAGTCAGAATTTTAGTACTTTTGAAATTATTTGTATCCACACTTACACTGAATTTCCTTGGAACATTTAAGAGAAAGCATAATTTAGGTATTTTTAGATACAGTTTTTCTGTCTGGATTAGATTTTTCTTGTGACTACACCACTTAAGTGAAGATATCAGCATTAACATGGAGGGAGATATGAGCCATCATTTTAAACAGAAATTTAGATTTTCATGTTAAGAAATACCAAAGTCATAGAACAGGACAATGTGATTATTAATTTAATGTAGGTTCAATTTTAAAATTTGAATTTGCTCCTCAGAATAAAAAGCTCTTGTCTGTGAGACACTGTCAAAACAAGATTTTTTTCACTAAACTTCCTGTATAACAGCTTTTAAATTGAAGGAATGTAGATTTAAATTAGATAAAAAGAAGAAGTTTTCTACAGTGAGGGTGGT
>NW_010282562.1:0-627 GCF_000690775.1 Eurypyga helias
CCTACTTACTGTGTATATCAGCTGATCATTGCAAACAGCCCAGATGATGGCAACACAGAGCAGGTAGAAGCAGACCTGAGCTGATTATGCAAGATTAGAGAAAAAACTGCTTGTGTGAACTTCACCCAAATATGCAAGTTATCTCAAGTTCATTAATTTCAGTTTAATTTTCGGAGCATTATATGTGGTGGTGTTCTTCAGAAAGGTAGTCAAGTCTTTTTAATCCATGCTTTCCTAATTTGCACAATTCCTTATTTAGGTTTAAAAAGATGGAGTCTTCCCATTTTCTAGAAATATTTCAAAGCAGAAGGTGTAGTGAAAGGTCATTTAATAAGTTTTATCATAGGTACAAAATACGCTGTGGTGTGTATCCAGCATGTTACAAGGTATTATCAGAAAAAATTTATCTAAACTGACTGCTGTTAACATAGAGTGTTACTGTAGCCTCTTCTTAATTTTATATGCTTCCTATTGAAGAAACATTTATGAATTACTGGATACTATTTTTGTTGTATTTACAAAATTTTAATGGGCTTTAATATCCCAAGTGATTAGAAGACCAGTCCTGTATTTCTGGCTATACCTTGCAGTGTTTTTGTAGGAGTTTATACATAGGAGGATCTTGAG
>NW_010282563.1:0-627 GCF_000690775.1 Eurypyga helias
ATGTACTTCATAAAATATGCTGTGGCCTGAGATGGAGAAAGGACAAGACTAGGATGGGACTGTCTTGGGCGAAGAGGTCGTGGAAGTTCTGCAAGAAGTGACAATGATTGGTGTTTAGCTTTCATTTTTACATTCCCTTTATGTTGCACTGAAGTACTTTGTCAGATTGTATCCCTAAAATGACTTTCAGAGGTGCATGGGGAGATCGCTGTACTTGATAAGAATGACATTTCATAAATGAAAAATAATGAGACTCTTGTGTGCACAATATAAACCCTCAAGGCTTGGTTGCAGTAAATATTTCTAGAAAAGTGTGCCAAATTCAGTAATATCAGGAGAAAGGCTGTTTAGAAGTTTATGAATTATTGCACATCTTGGAATGTATTTAGAAGTTATTGCTCTTGTTTACTACTAAAAGCAGTTTAAGTTTGAGGAAGAGTACTGCATGTCAAGTTTTTGAAAGAAACTTTATATTATGATGATGTATTTATTGTTACCATAGATACTTTGCAAATATGAAATATTTTATAGTCCAAAATTCAGTTTTTAAGCACTGAAAATCAGGAAATGTGCCTCATGTCCTGTATTTTTATTGCTTTTCAGTGACAAGGCCAGGCTGGATGAGGC
>NW_010282564.1:0-628 GCF_000690775.1 Eurypyga helias
GGCAAAACCCACTCATTTTGGGGGTTCGGACAGCGGTTCTGGGTGTTTTTCCTCAGCTGGGCCCCAAAATTTGCCCGTTTTTGTGCAGTTTAAAGGGTTTTGCGGTTCTGAATGTGGGTTTTTTGTTGTTTGGCCTCAAAAAGGGGAGGGAAAAGGGGTCTCGGGGCCCGAAGCGGGCACGGGGGTTAAAAAAGCAGCTGGAATCCGTAAAAAGGTTGCGCTCGCTTGGAAAACGCCCCGGAACGGGCACCTGGGGGTTCCAGAACCCCGTTTTTTCTGGCAAAACCTCGAAATGACATGAGTTGGGTGTTTAGACTCATTTTTGCCCCTGAAATCCTCAGAAATGGGCAAATTTGGACTTTTTGGAGTGCCTTGAAGTGCTCAGAAATGGGCAAATTGGGAGTTTAGAACCCACTTTTTTTTTTCCCAGCAAAGCTCAGAAATGGGTAAATTGGGGATTTTAGGACCTTCACTTTGCCCCCAGAATGCTCAGAAACGGGTAAAATTGGATTTTTCTCCCCCCACAACACGCCAAACTCCCATTTTTAACCCTTTCCTCCCCCAAACCCCCATTTTTAACCCTTTTTCCTCCCCAGAACCCCCTTAACCCCCATTTTTCACCCTTTTC
>NW_010282565.1:0-627 GCF_000690775.1 Eurypyga helias
GCCACCAGCTGAGCAGATCATCCACCCTGACACCTGAATTATGTCACTCTGAGGAAAGTGAAACCACAGATGTGGAATAACTCCTCTCTGAGGTTTGTTTCAGATTCTCAACCCAAAAAGCACCCCTAAAGTCAGTTAAAATCTGGCATAATTTCCTAGCAGTGCTGTACAGTCTCCACCAGATGGTTTGATATCTAGGTATCACCCACAAAACTTGCTTGAATTTTCATGTGGAAAAATTGGCCCACACTTTTATCCTGAAATCTTGCTGGCAGCTAAGTGGATGCAGCTTTCTTACCTCCAGCGAGCTGGACCACCTGACAGTTATGTGCTAAAATGGTCCTAGGCACTTGATGGAAGCGCTTGCAAGAAATTTACCCTGTGAGTGAGGAGAGAACCAGGGTCACATCTTTCATATTTTAAAGAAATAAGTATTATTAACAGAAGTAGCTGTAAGACAAAAATTTATTACTGATGAACTGGAGACAAGCAGGAGGAATGCCTAACATTTCTCTGGTCTTGAATATGGCAATAAATATGTTTGATTATGAAGCAGTGGAATAAGTACTAAATTGCTGTTTGAACAATAGAATTCAACAAAGCAGATTTTTCTGTGGGGAAAAAAAA
>NW_010282566.1:0-624 GCF_000690775.1 Eurypyga helias
TTTTTTTTAAATTGATGCTGGGTTTAGCTGAATCGACTTACTTTTGGTAAATAAGGGCTTGGTGGAGTGTTAGTGATCACTGTACACATGCAGGAAACTTATTAAATCTCAGCCCTGGCTGTTTATTGCTGTCTGAGGCTGAACAAGTGACCGTAGCGTGGCTGTGCCAGCACCTCTGAGCATCTCAGCTACCCACAAGGATAAAGCATCTGAGAAAAGCACTGCCTTGCCCTGATAGTCACCTTTGATTTGCGTAGACTTTGGAGAATGTAACCACCTTTGCATAGCTCTCTCTTTCCTTTAAGAACCCCCTTTCTACCAGGGGTCTTGTCATCTGTCTTGCAAGGCTGGTATTGCAGTCAATGTCTTCCAGGAACTTTGTTTGAAAATGGAATGAAAATCCTATTGATTTAGTCTCTAGATCAAGCCTTTCCCTTTGTAAATCCACTGATGGATGTGGATAGGCAGCAGGGTTTAACTGAGGTTTAGCCCTCGTTGTGTTGCGTTTTACATTCCTGAGATCGCTCAAGTTGCCGAGCGCTCTCAGCTTGTACTGACCTCAGCCGGAACGCTGGGGCTCAGCGCTGCCCTGAGCAAACCCCTACCTCTTCTCTGAGTTGTCCC
>NW_010282567.1:0-625 GCF_000690775.1 Eurypyga helias
CTGCTCACAGCCTCATCCAGTCTGGCTGTCTTGTGACACTGTACATCGCCACACGGATATATTGTGACATTGTACATTGCCTCACCAATACACTTACACTGCCACATTGCTACATTGTGATACTGTAGAGTCCCACATTGCCACATCAATACATTTCACATTGTACATTACCTCACTGATACATTGTTACAGTCCACCCCACTACGTTGAGGCATTGTAGGTTGATGCACGGATATGTTGTTATATTGCCACATTGCTACTGTTACCTTGACATTTTGCTACATTGTGGCACTCTACACTGCCACATTGCCGCATCTCTACACTGTTACATCGATACATTGTAACATTCAGCACATAGTAACATTGATACATTGTTACAATGCCGCCACACTACATTGTGGTACTGTACATCGCCACATTGCTACATGGTGACATTGTACATTGCCACATTAATGCAGCGACACATTGGTATACTGCTGCATCACTACACTGTGACATTGCCTCATAGTTTGATAGGTACATTTTTGCATCAATACATTGTTACATTGCTGCCTCACTATGTTGCAGCATTGTACATTGCCTCACCAATACATTGTTACATTGCAGTCTCACTACATTGTTGCAA
>NW_010282568.1:0-628 GCF_000690775.1 Eurypyga helias
GATTGAAGTTTTGTCCACAATCTTTACCAAGCTCATCTCTCAACCAAACTGGAAAATAATATTTGCTTTCTGGCAAAGCAATGCAGAAGAACTTTTAGCACATTACAGTTCTCCAGTAACGTCTTGGGTTTCTACCGTAGGAATCACTTTGTTGATTTGGTTGGGAGGAGGAACCCCAAAACCAACACCAAACCCCCACCCAAAACTTGATGCTCTTGTAGGAGCTTTGAAAGCTGACGAGATGTTGACCGGCAATTAGGGCTTCTCACCTGAGATGCTGGCATTTCTGACACTGCTCCCTTCAATTACTCTGTCTTTTCTGTAGTGTTTCTTACTTAAAACACTTTTCTGAGAGATGTGTGCTACTGAAATTACTTTATGGGTATGTATTTTGTAAACTAGTCGGTTTGGCTTATCGGAATAACACAAGTTGTCGTAGGGAGGAAGGATCTCGTTGGACTGAACCCACATAGTTTGTAGGTTCAAGTACTCTGTACCACTGGGTTTTGGCCTGTGGCCCTTACAGCAGCTTCTGCAAGATGTTCAAAGCAGAAACAGATTTGTAGGTACTGCATAGGCAGACGTGTGGGAGAGGAAAAAGGCTTCCAACAGCAGTTGTACTTCCAGG
>NW_010282569.1:0-626 GCF_000690775.1 Eurypyga helias
CTACCTGATGGGAGCAGCAGAGGACATGCATCTGACCGCAGGACATACAGACATTTCCAAATTACAAATGCCTATAAACATCGACCCACTAGCACTACTACAGCCATTTACACCTTCACCAATGCCCAATGCACTTCCTCTCACTGAGAAAACCCCAACTGAGGGCATTTGGTAGACTGATGCCTGAGCAAAGTGGGTACTTGGCAGATGGTGGCATAAAGGTGCCACAGTGGAAGTTACCACCAGCAAACCAGTCATAGAAGAGGGTGAAGGTAGGTCACAACTGCAAGAGTTAAGGGTAGGTGTTCCAGCAGCCTAAGACAGAGCAGAAGCTATCTGTGTTGACTCCCATGCCATGGGAGAGCTGCCACAGTATGGCTTCTTCAACGGAAAGCTCCAAACTGGGAAGTAAATAGGTCCCCAGCCTTGAGAACTGAAGACTGGCAATTCCTGTTAGTTACAGCTAGAGAAGCACCATTAAAACTAGAGTGGGTACGAGCCCATGGAAACAATGACCAACCCACTGCAAAATGGAACCAACGCTTTGATAAATTAGACACTACTGGGAGAATAGATATCAATGAAATAAAAATGAACAGATATCAACCACCCCGATATCTGTTGGA
>NW_010282570.1:0-629 GCF_000690775.1 Eurypyga helias
AATCGAAGCTGTACATACATTATGAAAAGCATTTTCGATCAGTGAATCAGCAAAGGGTCTTTCAGGTTTGCCACTCTCAATTAGACTTTGACTACAAGGACCTGTCTCCCAATGAAGTACAGTCTATCCTGCTAGTGACTCAGTGGAGTACTTGAACCACTATTCTCTGATACTCTTAATTTCTTCTTGGACTGTATAGGCAATAATGTTAATTTTTAGGTTTTTGTATTGATATTCATTAGTACCATACTCCTCCTTCTCCCTTTCCTTCTTATGTTTTACTACTCCCTATAAACTCTGTAGCTAGCACACAAAAGATGAAAGGCACCAGAAAAAATAAACTTCCGTAGAATTGTATGCCTTTTGTCCCTGTCTGACCAAGTGCGCTGAAATTAGCAGTGTCGTAAATATGTATAAAAGTTATGTGAGTTCTTAGCATTTTTTTTGAGTATGGTATGTTTTCTAATAGAACGCAGCACAATCTTCGGGTTGTTGATAGAATATCAACTTTTAGGTCTATATAGAAATTAAAGCTCTAATTTTGAATGCTGTAAAAATACCACAGTGATAGATGCTTTAAATTTGGTTATTACACAAAGTTGGAGAGGGTTTTTTTGCAATGATTTGAA
>NW_010282571.1:0-629 GCF_000690775.1 Eurypyga helias
CCAAAAATACACTGCACAGCAACCAGCACAAAGAGCCTGACATGTTGAGCTTGTCAAGAAAAGATGCCCTGGTTAAAGAATAGGGGAATTTCTCCAGGAAAACTAAATGGAATAACGAGACGTCTTTAACTTGAGGCCAACTCCACAAGGGAACAGTCAAATTAAATCCTGTGGGACAAACTACCTGAGGGTACAGGAGCTTTGGTGACTCCTGCCAGGGTGGATGCCCTTCCCCACTGACCACCTACACAGGCACAAGCTGTTGAGCATGACATAGGAATAATGAGTGAGTTTCAAAGGCCTTTCTTAAATGAACAATCTATGAATTTCAATACGGCAATGCAGTATAAAATCTCAGTATGCATAGTGAATTCTCTCCCGATTTATGGGGCAGAAGATTGGCTGGTTTGACTCTCATTTAATCCAAGTCATTTCATACATCTTGGGAAACAATCCTATGTAGGAACTGCCCAAAACTGAGATTATGGTGCAAATAATCTCTTCTTTTGCACTCCCCAATGCTGGGATGGAGCTGTGTGGTTTTGCCCACATTTGCTGGATCATTATGAAGCATCATTGCATGAGCATCACCTTTTCCAAATATACCTGTGTTGTGGTTTAACTCCGGC
>NW_010282572.1:0-608 GCF_000690775.1 Eurypyga helias
TGTGTGCCTCACAGCTTGAGGCATTCTCTGGTTCTGAGCTGGGTCATCAAGCGAGTGTGTCACGTGACTTGTCCCAGGTAACAAAAGTCCTGTGTGTGCCTTTAACAAGCAGATTTGCTGTATGGCTTGTGCTTGCGGCTGGGTGTTCAGACTCCGCAGCTGGTGCGTTTCATATCTGATTCATGCTTGTTTAAAGCAGACCGACTTTGTTCCAAGACTGAGAAGTCTCTTTTCCCTTACTAGGAAGAAGATCTCTTACACGATGTTTGCAGGGAAGTAGTCGAGAAGTGGTCTGAATCTCAGCTTGTTGACGCCAAAGAGAAAAAGGAAGGTAGTGTCACTGCTCGGTGTGCCTTTCCTCGTGCTATGAGTAATCTACAGGGCCTCGCCGAGAAGAGAACTGTGTGTTCGTCCTGTTAGGACTTAAAACCAACGCTGCTACGATGTTTGCACGTCTGACTCACTTCTCATTGCCACTGCTGCTTATTTACTGTTTTGTCTTGAAATGTGAAACGAAGAAGAGCAGTTTCACTTCTGGCTGTCCCTACCATTCTGCTGCTCTTGGCTTCATAATCCTGCAGAGGAAAAGCTCATTTAATTTTTTTTTT
>NW_010282573.1:0-620 GCF_000690775.1 Eurypyga helias
CCCCCCCCTCCAGCGCAGCCTATAAAAATAAAGAAAGATAACCTCTCCAAAGAGGCAAAAGGTTTAAACATTTTCAGTTTTATGAAAATCAGCTAATACTGTTAACAAAAAAAGAGAGTGAATATGGGCTTTGCAACGTGTGTGAACTGGAATCCAAGAAAGCCAGTCTCAGTGGTGGAGAAACAGCAGAGAATTCCACACGTCTGCTTTATCAGTGTTTCTGACGGAAACAGATCTACTGACTGGTGATCACAAGGCTCCATTTACTCCACACGACTGCAAGCCTGGTTGACCATTAAAAAGTACACGATCAGACAGCTTGTGTAAGCAACGCTTTTCACAGCAATGCAGAACTCAGAATCAAAGGAAAGGTAAGCATGAGAGGCAAAAAACTTAATTCCTCTTTCTTACATTGGATATGTTAAAAAATAGAAGATTCAAACAGAATGGCCCTGAGCTGGATGTAGCATAGCAACAACAATCCCAGAAAAAGCCCTGCTGAGATAGATATATTGACATAAAAGAAAGCGGAGAGAACGGACCTGGTGATCAGCCAGAGGAGAATGCTTAGTGATTCTGGAAATTCATTAAGAGGTAATAGTATTTGCAAAATATGATAC
>NW_010282574.1:0-629 GCF_000690775.1 Eurypyga helias
AAAAAAAATTACTACTTTCAATTTCTGCATCTCTGTGAAGGACTAACTTGCAGAAACATGGAAAACAGACCAAATTTATTCTAAAAAGGCAGAACTAAGACTTTTTGATAAAGCAAGCAAATAAATTCCCAAGCACTGCATATACCGCGTGCTTTCTTCCACACACAGCCCTATGCAGCAGGCCTGCATTTTCTTCCCCACCGCAAAGCTCAAAAGCCCAACTCCATAAACATTACTGCAGAGCACCTATAAACAGTTTCATTAAATGCTGTTGATAACGACTCTTCATAAGCCATCCGCATGGCAACCTGGTATGGGCTCCTTCTTCGGGAAAATAAAGGCAGCCGCAGGGACATTATAACGCTTAACGACATGACGCTCTCCTGGGGCACCCAGGTACCAGACTAACAAGCCACCAGGTCATTCATTGGCAGGGAAGCAGGTTGTAAAACAAAGAAAATAGCAGGGGAATTGGCTCAAAGTTGCCCAGGCGACAGCAAAGCAACATGATGAGAAATTCACCGTGGGCCAGCGGCCGGGCAAACCCCGGGGCTGGCAGCACACCCTAGCGACACGCAGTCTCCACAATAAACACTAAATAAACTCAGTACTGCGCTCACCAAAAAAAA
>NW_010282575.1:0-624 GCF_000690775.1 Eurypyga helias
TGGCTGTGTTGGAGTACGTGGAAATGATCCTGGATATTAAAGATGACTAAAGCTTTATAAATTAATACAGCTTTAATGTACCAAACCTCGTGAGTGACAGCTTCTCTGCAAAGGCTATGCAAAATCCCGTTTTCCTCCTGATTTCCTCTCTGCCCGAGGCAGATCCCTGAGCTCGGCTCACAAACACGTAAACTCCTCCGGCTCTGGAAAGGGGTCGGGGTCTTGGGGCTGGACCACAGCAGGTCAGAAGTTCACTGCTGTGTCTGTCTACTTGGAGTTGTTTAGCCCCCCAAATTAAAGCCAAACAAAAATGTTGGGTTACAAACACCCCCATGAGTGTAGTTACCTCCCAGTAATTCAGCTAATTTAGTTGCAATCTGGACTGGTATGCTTCTGCTCGTTAGCTCTGGTCTACATCTGGACCAGCGGAGCTGTGTGGCTGGAGAAGGTGGTTGAAGTTCAATGCTCCACTTGTAACTGCCTGAGTGTATGTTTTTCTGTATTGGTGCCAAGTCTGTCATGAGCCAACAAGTGGTTTTCTTCAACAGTTATTTTAGGTCAGAACAGCTGGGTTTATTTTAAGACAATTTGATCTGTTTTAGGCTGAAATGGCGACAGCAACAA
>NW_010282576.1:0-629 GCF_000690775.1 Eurypyga helias
TTCTTGGGGGGGGGAGGGTGGGGAGGGTGTATCTGGAATTGTTTTCAGAGTTCAGAAACAATGACAGTGAAAACATTGGTTGTAGATTAACCGTCCAGTTTAAGGCAAAGATACTAAATTCTTCCTTCCCAAGTAACTATTTCATCACACCAAAGTTTGTGAAATAAGCACAGCTGCCCATCACTCCGGCAATACTCTCACCAAGACTGCTTTACCTTTGCCTGTGTAAGGGTCAGACACCAAATACTAACTCGCTTCAATACTTCTTTACAAACTGTATAATAAAAGCTGTTGACTTGTGAGTAAAGAGAGGCCAATTTGTCTTGCTGGCATGTAGAGCCATCCAGAGCAACTTAAGACCCCGAAGTATTTTACTTCTTTCAATACTGTTAACATGGCAAAGTAAACACAAACTGAATAATAACCCAGTCAATCAAGTCCACGTCACTCTGCTGGTGAAGGGTTCCCCAGCAGCACTAAATTAAGCCTAATACAGCAACGAGCCACGAAGAATGCAAATGCTTCACAGTATTCTACTGCTACAGGAAAAAGTCAGTTCTTAATGTGTTTAAACCCAAGACGCCAGCATTTAAGCAAGTTTTCCTTATCAACTCTCCTTTTTTTTTTTT
>NW_010282577.1:0-629 GCF_000690775.1 Eurypyga helias
GACAGTTCTGCAAGAACTAGACCTGGAGTAGCTAAGCTCTGCGCTATGCATGATTCTGAGAAGTTCTGTGTGTACACCCTGCCCGTGTGTGTGCACACGCACTGTCTACACCTACTGCTGCTGGAAAGCATTCTCCAGTGCATTTCACCAAAGCCACTATCCTGGGGACAGCAGTAACTGTGATTAAATACAGGTTGCTCCAGGCACTTCTGCAACGATGGAGTGAAACAATGAATGTTTAAGGTACTCATGGTCGCCTTCTAGAACATCTTCATTTCTCTCCGTACCTGCCTGTTCTTTGGGATTTGCTGAGCGGGAAGTCACAATTCCCTAGTCCCCAGATGCCATTTTAACTTGATTTATACCCTATTAACAATGGAAATGAAGGAACCCACAGTCACAGGTTCTACATTCTTAGTCAGGCCACTTGCATAAAGCAACACCAGGTTATTTCTACTACGTATCTTATTGAGAAAATTCCTTGTTACCTTTAGTGATGGATGCTGTAGAGGGACTTGGGACAACCGTACTTGCTGTTGTGACAGCTGTAACAGCTGAAACTTTGCTGGTAGAAAGTGACTGTATCACTGCAGAGGAACAGGGAAAAAAACCAAACACCAAAACAAACA
>NW_010282578.1:0-627 GCF_000690775.1 Eurypyga helias
AAGCCTGTAGCGATGCCCAGTCATCCATTCTTGAAAAGAAATGGAGTCTGCAACATAACAAGAGGCTGAGGCTTTCCTCTAGTGTCACCCTAATCTCTCTTCAACTAGAACGGCTCAAGCACCTTTAATTTGACATAGAGGGAGATTTCTGCCTATGCCAGTTAAATGCTAACGAGTCAAATTCTCTGAGCTTACTGTAAGAGAGGATTTCTGAGTTGCTGGGACTCAGCAGAAGTCATCCAGAGGTCCCGTACCATGGTCTCAGTCAGGCATTGCCAGTACTGCAACCGTTTAATGATGTCGGATATTCGATCGTCATATTCAAGATCCTTGAATCTATGTGTCTTTGAGAATTCTTTATGCCTCTTAGTCTGCCTAAAAAAAAAGAGGAGGCCTTTTCTCTTTGATGCTGGGCATCTTGATCTCTTCTTTCACATCCGATAAAGAGCCAGAACGGATGCTCCATTCTGATTGTGCAACAGTGAGGATTATTTGGATTCGGGGAGGCCATTCCTGGAAAACTGCACCCTTCTCTCAGCCAGCGTACTGGTGTGTTTTATCATGAGAAAGTGTTTAATTCTGTTATCTCAGGGCTTGTGAGTTTTTGTGACTTAAGCATTAGCAGTT
>NW_010282579.1:0-627 GCF_000690775.1 Eurypyga helias
GCTGGGGCTCCCGCTCGCCGCCGGGGCGGCAAGGTCCTGGCTGCCGCCTCGCCCTCTTCTCACCCTCCCTGCCGACGGCCCCCGGGCCTCTGACGGCCGGCCGAGACGCCGCCTGTGCCGAGAGCGGTTAGCTGCAGAGGGCTCGGTACCAAGCCGAAGGTGCTGGCAGAGAGGGCACTTTTCACTCGGTTTGACATCCTCCCCGGCCCGGCCCGGCCCGGCCGTTGCCTCCGTCTGGGAAAGGGCTCGACCTTGTTACTAGTGCCCTGCTGACACCCACCGAGCTGTGCCTCAGGCTGGCTGTCGCAGCAACAAAGCGCAAAGCGACTCATGCGGGAGAGCACCGGCGCTTTCTGTGCTGAAGGCAAGCAGGCAGGCAAAACCCCCACTCTCTTGAGCCGCCTTCGGTCCCTGCCGTGTACTCTCCAGCCCTGCGTTTGGGTAGCACCTCCATCATCTCCCTCTCCTCACAGGGAACCGCTGGCTCTGAGCTCGAGAGGTTTAATGCGGCAGCAGCTCGTGACACCTTGCTTGAGCAAGTAAAAAGCTAATACAAGCTGCTCCTAAGCCACATATTTACCTAGCCCTTCCTCTTTCCTACTGAAACGCTGCAGTGCTGCAACATTT
>NW_010282580.1:0-629 GCF_000690775.1 Eurypyga helias
GTGCTGCTTCGCCTTGAACTCATGAGTGCAAATGGGTTTGTTTCTAATCATTTGCTCTCTCCTTGCTAAATCTGGCTTTTATTTTTGCCAGGTGACACGATGGCTGCCAGACCACCTCGCTGCACACTGCTACGGCTGCGACAGCACCTTCTGGCTCGCCAGCAGGAAGCACCACTGCAGGTAACCCCTGCCTCGACAGGAGGGCGGGAGGGGCACGGCTTGAGGTGTTCCCTCTCCTAAACCAGGGCAGGGCTGCCCCTCCACATGCAGCTCCTTTCGCACAGCTGGATGTCGGTTTTAGAGCAGGAGTGCGCACGTTCCCGACAGAAGCCAGAGCTTTGGAGGAGCGGAACAGGTTGTCCTGTTAATCTCCAGTTTATGCAGATAGCTAAAAAATCAGGTTTAGTAAACAGATCCCACCTCTTTTCCTCAAGCTGGATTTGGAAGCAATTGGCTATTCAGCTTTTTAAGAGGGTGTAAATAATAAAAAATAGTGGTTTTGTCCTTGCAGTCAGTAATTTGGTACTGCAGATACACGAATAGCATCTTCTTCCCACTGCTGGTTGAAAACCTGCTCCTTCCCTCCTCTAACCGTTCTTCCCTTTTCACTAAACTGTGGGAGAATCGGA
>NW_010282581.1:0-629 GCF_000690775.1 Eurypyga helias
TGGGCAGGGACACCCTCCACTACAGCAGGTTGCCAGAACTGCCATCCTGGTAGAAAACTGCCACAAGAAGCCCAGCTCATCAGAAAAATCTAGTCCCTTCTCACGCCTCTAGACTTACCTGCTACAGTGTCTCTGCAGGCAGGTGCAAATCTCTACCCAGCAAAGCTTCACAAGAACAACAGGAAAATAAATCCAACTCTAAGGAAGGGGACTTATGGGAATTGAGACTGATTAAGTTAAGATCTTGTTCCATTAGAAATAAGGAGCGCTGTGTTTGTTTGGGATTTGAATGACCTGCCTAATTAGATTTTAATTTGTTCCTTCCCCCTTAAACTGGAGTGATATTTGACACCCATAAGCTTTAGGAAGACAAAGCAAAAGTACAAACAGCATTGCTCTTCCTGTCAAGAGCAGCCTTTAGTAGGCTTGTTTCACCAGTCTGGAAAGCCTGTTGCAAACCAGGAATTTTGGCTGATTTTATAAACTGATGTATTATTGAAAGCCTTGGTGGATGTGAAGCAGCTCTCTATCTGTTGTATCAAGACGGTGTCATGTCTCTTCCAGACCTACATTAATGACTCCTTATTTTCCATGATGCTGCCCCTTCGACCAGGAGTATTTAAAAAACA
>NW_010282582.1:0-630 GCF_000690775.1 Eurypyga helias
GTGTGATGATGCCTCGATGATGCCACGGGGCTGTCTGGACCTCGCTTCTCGTCGCTCAGCAGTTGGGATTAGCCGACCCTTCTGTTAAGTTGCTGTGATCAGCCAGTACGTCGCAGTGCCTGTGCACGGGGGCCAACCCACGGCTTCAGGGCTCCCCTTCTGGCTTTCTCGTCCCAGGTTTGCAGCTGGAGTCAGTTAGAACCTGAACGACCGGAAAGGAAACACCTTGTGCTAGCTCTCGGGTGTATAGTGAAAACAACAGCACCCACAGCTCTTTCAGAATGTGTTCATCAGAAAATGGGTACCTGCTCCTCAGCAAGGTCCCTGGTCACAGGCGGACACGAATGGTTGAAAACCTGTGCTGTTTGCTGGCAGGTTAAAGCACGTGCAGGGGAGCCTCGGGGCTGGGAAAGGTTGGCTGTGTCCAGAGGATGTTAGGCTGCTTTTTGGTAACTTCCTGTCCTCTCACCCTGCGTGTTCCAGGAACATGGTGCAAAGTCTGGTACTTTTCTCTTTTGGGGATGCAATTCTTCTCAGCACTTGAGATACATAAATTTTTTTTTTTTCTTTAACTAATGAATTGATGCGTATTACAAAGACCTGGTAATTTCATTTTTCTTATGCCTTCTC
>NW_010282583.1:0-630 GCF_000690775.1 Eurypyga helias
CCCATGTGATTGGAGGCATCTCCCATCCCAGGGTGAGGTTCTGCCAGGAAAAGCGTAGGCGGATCTGAAGATACTTTCTCTTCTTCCCTTCTTTTCAGACACGCTGCTTTAGGATTCAGGTTTCTTTCTGTTGAATGAAAGCAAGAGGTGATTTTAAATATTCACATTTTTCTACCAGAATGGTCTGTAGGGGCATTTAAAATAATTAATCATCAGTTATATGTTCTAGTCCCATTGCAGGAATTTAGCAGGCAGAGGCGGAAGATGCAGCTCAGTCAGGTCAAACACTGAAACGCAGCACAACTCCATACCCAAGCTCTGTGAATCCTTCCTGTTTATGCTTCACTAAGGAGCAGCCAAGTTTAATATTGAATTTGGGTCTTGCTGAAAAAGGTAAAATGTGCCCAGGACCTACACCAGCATCCCCGCACTGGTGTTGTGGGGGGACACAAGCACTCTGTGCGCTTGGAGATTCCTGGTATGCTCTGGGTGCTGAGGGATAGGTCTCGCCTCTTGGCCCGGCGCCCCTGACCAGGCTTTCCCCAATCCAAAGCAGTGGGTTTGGCGTGGGTGAAGCCCAGGAGGGATGTAAGGAGACCTGGTGGCACACTGACCTCTGACTTGCTGCTC
>NW_010282584.1:0-625 GCF_000690775.1 Eurypyga helias
CTACAGGCCCTAATAATGGTCTGATGGTTTCAGTTGCCAGCATCTCTCACTAAAATATGCTCTTGAGACATGAAGTAGTGATGCTGACGGGTCCTGACTGAAGGTTTCTTTCTGCCGTTGTGGGGATGACAACCTTGCAAGGCAGAGCCGAGGTGTCTTTTCCTCGGTTTGCCATTCCCTAATCCCCTACTCAGTGGACTGACAGTAAGCTCTAGGTGGCTGTGTGCTGAGGAGAGCCTCCTGGCCTGCACACGTTTGTGATGTTTCAGGACCTTGGGGCAGTGCGGCCGCTGTGAGAGAATCAGCTCTCGCCTAAGCCCCAAGCTGTGCTGTGACCTGGTTTGGTCCCGCAGCGCAGGTGTGCCCTGGGTTTGGACAGGTTTCTGCTCGCCGCCGAGACCCGGCGGGTGCAGACCCCGTACGGCTGGAGAGACTGCATGCCGGCAAGCACGGAAGCCTGTGCCAGACCTGCGGTGCGCGGGTGACGTGCGGCTTGTTAGCTTGCCCAGTCAAGTGGGGTCATCAGTTTGAGCCCACTCACACTGATGACCACATTGGTGCCGGTCAGTTTTATAACGTGGGTTTTTTTACCAGAGTGATGGATTGCGTCTGGGATGCAGGAATG
>NW_010282585.1:0-622 GCF_000690775.1 Eurypyga helias
AGGTAACTCTGGGGCGGTGGGTCAGGGCCCCAGGTGGACAGTGGATTTGCTTCTGGGATCTGGGCATTGCTCTCTTTGCCCTCCCGCACTGCTGCTTTCCGCACAGTCACAACACTGCTCCCTCTCCAAGCATCCCACCTAGATCCATCCCGTTTGTCTGCCCTTGGCCCTTCTGGCTTTGCAGCCTTCCAGGAGAGCCTTTGGGACACCCATAGCTGCTCCTCGCACTGCTCCTGGGGGTTCCCCGCTCCTCTGGTCCTTTCAGGAGGACAGGGCAGGACCTCTTCACCACTCTTTGCAGGACGTGGTGGTGGGCACGGAGGACTCTCCAGAGGACAGCAGCTCCGCCGCAACAGCCAACACCAGCCAGCCAACCTGTGCTGGTGCTGGGCAGCAATCTGCAGGCCAGCTGTGCCCCCTCTGGCCAAGCAGGTTCAGCATCGTCTCCTGCGCATCCAGAAGGCAGGCTGACCGCACAGTCGGCCAACCATGTGACTGTGGAGTGCGCACCGTGCAAGGCCACAACCGCTTAGAGGAGCACGGGTTCAGCCCCTCTTCCCCCTGCCAGCAGAACGGTGCCAGGGAGAGGGCCCGCAGCAGATCCCTGCAGTGGGGCAATGAT
>NW_010282586.1:0-625 GCF_000690775.1 Eurypyga helias
GTTGTGACTTTGTTTTTGGTTTTTTTTATTAATTCAAATGGTTTATTTATACAGATATCTAATAAAACAAAGCTGAGGCCTCCCTGGCTGATGTGCAGCTGGGGTGGGGAGGGGGCAGGATGGGACAGGGAACCTGCTGCCCTGTGGGTACCAGCACCCCTTGGCTCCTCCCAAACGGGGGCTGGGGGCTCTCCCTGGCTGTAACCAAAATAGGGTGTAAAAGCAGATGTCTGGGGACCAGGGATCCTCAGGGGCTCTGCTTCTTCACCATGGGGCATCCCTGGGAGGGGGGCATGGCCCCCTGCCCCATAGGTGCCCCAGAGGGATGTAGGTCTGTCCCCAGCCCCTTCAGCTCTTGCCGGGCTCCTCGTCCTCCCGCGGGACCTGCTGGCTCTGCTGCTTCATCTCTGCTCTGCAAGGGACGGACAGGGCGTGGAGGGACGGACGGACACAGCGCCGGGGGCTGAGCTGGCGGAAGGGGACCCCCGCCCCCCGCTACCTGCGGATCCTGCGCTGGGCCTCCGCACGCACGTAGGGAGGCAGCGTGGCGAGGGGACCCTGCAAGAGAGGGGCCGTGGGGGTGGGCACCCCTGTCCCCGAGGAGAGCCACCCCATTGCACCCCAA
>NW_010282587.1:0-624 GCF_000690775.1 Eurypyga helias
AAAAAGCCCATAAATCCTATAAAGCTACATAATACTTTAGAAAGCAAGCTTACGCTAACTAAACGATCCAGACTTGGGATTATTAAGGCTGTTTCTCCTCCCTTCACACCAGGATCTTTCTGCATTTCCTTGACAGCTTGCAATATTTCTTCCATTCCTTGTTCAAGTTGTTTATTCTCTTCTGATAATTCTTTTACTGTAATAAGAATTGTAAATGTGTCTAAAAGCACTGAAAAAATTAGTTAAGGTTTCCTAGGACATTTCATAATTGATACGTAAGAATAATGTTCGTATTATATATCGACGTAACCACTTAGGAAGTTAAAAGCAGAGCTTCTAGAAACATCCAGACAGTGTATTTTGCTGGAGAAAGAGCAGAAGAGACAGAAAAGCACTACAATTACACAAGTATATTGTATAATTATTGTAATTGGGATCACTCACAGGCTTAAATTAGGTCTGATTCAGGAAGGAAAAACATGAGAGACCTTAGTTTAATGTATTTAGTATGAATAAACTATTTTTCATGTACTATCACTAATTTAAGCTTAAAATTAGCAACACTATGTATGTATTTATACGCACGCACACCAAAATATACACTAATATAAACACAAAATTAAA
>NW_010282588.1:0-630 GCF_000690775.1 Eurypyga helias
CCCAGACCCGTAAGATGGAAGTTCAAGGAAGGACAGTCGAAGTACTATCATTCAGGGAAAAAGACATTAATCCCAAAAATAATTACAAGCCAGAAAACAGCTGGCTAGAGACTTCCACTCCACCAAGTGATTGGGATGGGAGGAGATGGAGCAGACCATGTCATACACAGGTCAACAGCAAAGGGCAATTGTCTCCTGCAGAGCTTGAATTCAAGTGTTGCAGACGTGATGCTGAAGGCAACGAGTCCGCCTCACTTCGCCCTGAGGAAGACTCATCTGAGGTGATGTCATGTTTTGGGCACTAAGCCTCAGGAATGAAGTAGACAAACTGGAATGACCTCAGAGCAATGGAAACAACACGGGATGTAGAAAAAATGGCCTATGATGAATGACTGGGAGAACTGGATTACTAAAATGGGAACAGGAGGCATGAAAGCTCTTCTTCGCGGGTATAAAAGGCTGTCACAGAAGGAACAGCGACGAACGCTCCTCCATGCTTGCTGAGAACAGAGCAAGGAGCACCTGACTTAAACTGCAGCATGGGACACCTAGGTTACATAGTTTAGACTATGAGGTTATTAGCTAAGCATGGGAACAGGCTACCCAGGGATCCAGAATCCCCACCAGTGG
>NW_010282589.1:0-630 GCF_000690775.1 Eurypyga helias
CTTAAAGCGAGTATGTGTTTCAGCACTTCTTTCAGCCCAGGCTGAGGTTTGTTTCACTGGGAGGAGATCTCCAGGGCTGCTTCAAATCATGATTTCCAGGGCTGACAGCACAAGTTCCTCATGGTCACGGCTGGGTTCCAGCGGGAAACCTGGCTGTTCAAAGCCTGTTTTGCAGGAGGGCGAGTTACTGCAGTGTTTGCATTCTGATGGATATGAATATCCTCACTAAGGAGCAGGCTATGCCCAGGGAGGAGGGCCGGATAAAGCAGGTATTGGTGCAGGGATATGTAGGTGTTAGTGATTTGTGAGCTGATTTAGCCTGGGGAGTCAAGAGAGGGCTTCAGGCATCCTCACTTTGGATGTTCCCACCCTCCCTAGGTGGAGGGAAGACCACAAGAGATGGTCTAGCAGTCTTGCCTGTCCTCAGGGTCAATGGGTAAAGTGCAGGACCAGCTGGGATTGCAGTGAGCCCACATTTCTGGTGGGGACTCTCTGGGATGTTTTCTGTTTGGCTTGCCGAAGGGAGATGGAGCAGCTGGCTCGAGAGCTTGAGGAAAAGCACCAGCGGGAGCTAGAACGCTTGAAGGAGGAAGAGGAGCTGAAGAAGAAGTCTAAGCGGGTGGGGAGAGA
>NW_010282590.1:0-630 GCF_000690775.1 Eurypyga helias
AAAACTAAGGAGATCTCAGTGCTTTAAGTAATGAAGGCAGGGATGGCTTTAGGACTTTCTTTTCCTAAACATGTTGACTGTTACCACAGACATCTTTGAAGGGTCAAATTTGAGTGTTCTATTCCTATTTTTTTTATTTAGTAGTTTAAAGATGACCATCTGTCTGACAAGAATGAGGAGACAAAAGCAGGTGATACAGGTAACTAGAACATGTCAGAACTTCTTATCAGCAAGAGCACAATGCAAACAAAACATAACCCTGAAATCCTTCACCCGGGACATCTGACAAACACTTTACAAGAGACAACTGGAGGATGAAAAATCCAGGCTTTGTTTATTCACTGTCTCAGACCCTCTCTTCCAAATTGACAGACAAGAGGTTGGTAATCTTCTGTTACCAATTCCCAGCACCATTGCAGAGGAACAGGAGGTAAGAATTCTGTTCCTACCTCTTCAATTTGACATCAATAATCAAACCTTACTAGTGTAAAGGCCTGAAATATCTGAAGAATAAGGGTACTTTACCTATACATTCTTTCCAGTTACCCCTCGATTCTCAAAAACTTTTTGATACAGGGGAAAGAAGGATAGAAAGAAGAATTTCCAACAAGTGCATTACAAAAAAAAAAA
>NW_010282591.1:0-629 GCF_000690775.1 Eurypyga helias
TTTCGCGTGGCCATTTGTGCATAAATATTTCTGTTTGCACACACACACGCATTACATACACTCGCACACACACAAAATTGCCCCAGAAAAATGGCATTCCACTCAGGTGAATGGATCTGAAAACCTCCATGCAGTTTTTAATGTACGACTAGAATTCTGTATAAATAAATGGACATTGAATCAACAGGTGCTTCTGCATCAGCGTTACCCCGTGCTGTGCTGCATTCTCTCTCAGAGAGAGACAGCAGAAGTCCAAGCAATGGGCAACTCTGCTGTTTGGCACCAAAAAATGTCATTCTAGAGCTAATTACCCCTCCTAATTTCAAATGCTGATATTGGATAAGCTGTTAGCAAGCTCTCAGGTGGCTGTCTGTCTATGAGAGCAAAGAAAGGAATTGTAGAGAGGAGGAGGTTTTGTTGTAGAGATTGGCTTTTTTTTAATGAATGAGTGAAGGGAATGGCGTATCTTGCATGGTCTTACAGGGGAAGGTACTCAGAAAAACGCCTTCCTTTCACCCCCATGCCAATCCAGGCCATGCAGTCTTTTCAGTTACAGCCCCAATCTTAACAAGTTGTATTTCAAATATTACAGCAGAGCTTGATGTCCTGCAAAATAGTTGCTCTCTGGG
>NW_010282592.1:0-630 GCF_000690775.1 Eurypyga helias
GCCCTGTTCCCCCCTCCACATGGCCCTGTCCCCACCAGCTGCTGACCCCCAGGGTCCCTGCTGTGCTGAAGCAGGTGGGTGGCGATGCGGGCGCATGAGAAACACCCAGTAGTGCAGCCTCCAGCCTCCGTCCTCACCACGAGCTATTGCGGCAAGGTTGTTTCCTCCTCATGGGCCTCACTGCCTCCTCCCCCCGCCCTGGTACAGCCCCACAGCGGAGGGGTTCGGGGGCTGCCCAGGTCCCCCAGCAGAGGGGCAGAGCCAGCTCTTCTGTGTGGGTGCTCCCTGGCCTTGGGCTGTTTTCCCCCACCTATCTTGCGGGATCCGGCCCCGCAAACCGTGAGGGCTGGTGCTCAGAAGGCTCCCACGGCTCCCACAGCCCCCCGCACATGCCAGGCCTCAGCCTGCTCAGGGATGGGGGAGACCCCAACCACGGTGGCTCCCCCTCCCCATCCTGCCGGACATCCCGGGTTGGCGGCTGCACCGGGACACATCCCCCGGCCTCTCCTTCCTGTGGGTTATTTAAAGCCATTGAGCCGTTTGGTGCAGGAGGGGGTTGGGGCTGGAGCTCAGTGCAGGAAGCGTGTGAAGGCCTGGCCAGGGATCGCTGTGGAGGAAATAGGCAAAAAA
>NW_010282593.1:0-631 GCF_000690775.1 Eurypyga helias
AAAATTAAATACATGAGAATGTGCTCTTCGTCCTTAATTTGGTTTTGTAAAATAGTAAGTTTTTAAACATTTGATCCTTTTGATACTCATCCTTTTTTTTTAAGTTCCCACAAAATTACAGTCCATCCTGGCGGGAGTTTTTTATTTTATTTGCAATTTTCTCCACAGTATGTCTCTTTTTTTTCCATTCTTTCTGAAGAGTCAGATAGGGAGGGTGATCAAAAGCAGAAGACTAGGGGGAGAGCTATGAAAAAAAGAAGCAAGTGTTCAGATACACTTTCCTAAGAAAAAATTTATACTGTGGGTTTAGGCCTTCCTGAGGTGAAGATTGTAAGTTTCTGCCTATTTTTACCTTCCCCTAGTGTTGGAGATCACTCTCAAGCAATAAGACATTTCACTTCTACTAATGTGACATATCCTTAAAGGCTGGGAATTGAATCATTCTAGCAGTGTCCATGAACCCAAAATAAAATACCATGTTTTTTAAGCTGTGTAGGGTAGTTTAAAAACTGGTGCGCCATGGTAATTTAAATGAAAGATGTGCTTACTATTGCCTAACATTAACCAAAAACACATGAGGCTGTACAGGATAAAGTGCCTGACATCCTGTCGTGGTTTAACTCCAGTTAGC
>NW_010282594.1:0-628 GCF_000690775.1 Eurypyga helias
GTAAAGTGAGTGTGTGGCGGGGGGGAGGGGGGTGCATGCTGCCTGGGACAGCACAAGGGGCCTTACAAGGAAGAGACGTGCCTTCTAGCTGTCCCTGGCAGGCAGGAGGCAGTGCCCTGAGAGGTGGCAGGTGACCCCTGGGCTTAGCCCACGGCAGCCAGGCCGAGTCCCTCCAAGCACTCCCTGCTAGCCACCATGCTGGAATGAGCCCTCACAAGAGCAAGAGGCTCCTTGGTGCCAGCGGCAGGCCCTTCTGGGCAACTGGCTCATGAATGGGATGTGGCCTTAGGGGAAGTGTCCAAAACTTCTTGCATGAGCTCTACCCCTGCCCCTTGTCCCTTGCAACCTGGGAATGTTGTGCCCCTGAGCTCTCCACGTCCCTGAGCCCGGCGCTGGCAGGGCGGGATGGCAGGTGGCCCAGGCTAACCCCGAGTGGAGGTGCAGAAAGGGATGAAGCCGGGCAGGCAGGACTGTGCCTGGGGCGCTACTGAAGCCCTGCTGTTTCCCTGTTTGCCAGGGCAGTGTCTGTTGCGGTTAGCAGCGGGAAGGTGTTTTGTGGAGTCATCGGCCACCCCCTGAGGCACGAATACACAGGTATGAGGCATGTGTCTGAGGCACGGGAGGCTGG
>NW_010282595.1:0-631 GCF_000690775.1 Eurypyga helias
GAACCAAACCAAAGGCATTTGCCCGTTAGTTAAAACACAAAGGTAAACAGAAGAACCCAACCAGCCTCTTAAAACTGCCAAAGGCAAAGGTTAAGGTTTGTATGCCAGAACACCGAGTTCTGGGATGCGCCAGAACAAACCCGAGCGGCTCTACCCTGCAGAAGGTGAAGCGGAGGGAAGGTAAAGCACACGGTTTCAGTTGCACGGGTACGGACACAGCTCCTGGGCATCCGCTTTGAAACCCAGGCAGCAGATTAAAGCAACAGGATTGTGTTCTGGTGTTTCTAAAATGAAAGGTGCACCCCGTGCAAATGCTGCGCCCATACAGACACTGGGCGCTGGCAGCAGGAGGACAAGCACGGCTGCAAAGTGGCAAAGCTAGCTCGCAGAAACTGGCAAACCTATTTCTATGAATTCCTTCTGTGCTTTTGCACACGCACTGCCCTCTTCCCTGTGCTGGATAACACACGGGTAACAGGCTATTTTCTATAGCATACCTACATTCCTCAGGAAAGTCCTAGTCCCTAAATCTTCCTATTGGATTCACTATAGCCTTCTTTTCACCAAAACAGTACCTACTACTACAGTTCAGGTACAGAAACAACAGGATGGAAGGAACCTCATGAGGTTC
>NW_010282596.1:0-631 GCF_000690775.1 Eurypyga helias
AATGTGATTAAATTACCCCTGCGGGATTTGGCTGAGACGGCGGGACGTGCTGAGCTCATTCCCCCGTCAGAGGGAGGAAGCGAGCGGAGCAGGTTTCGCTGTTTGTGTGTTGTTTTATCAGATAGGACCAAATAGCAGCAGCAAACATTGCGGTTTGGGGAAAGATATATTTCAGCACATTCCCCAGCTCCTTTCCCCTGGCCTGAAGTGTGGCTAGTGGAGGGAGAGGGGCACCTGAAAGTCTCGCTGGGCGTACTGGAGTAGGAGATGGACACCCACAGTAACTTGTCAGGAAGCCGACAGATGCTGGAGGAGCAGATCCCGCACATCCCGTAGCGGTGGCCACAGCCCTGCCTGATGCACACGGAGCCACTTACGTGGAGCTGGCATATGCCTTTTATTTTGCATGTGCTACCTACTTTGCAACACAAAACCTATCTGCTCTGGCCAAGAAACGGGTCCCAGTTCTCAGGGATCCTTCCACTGGGGTCTTGAGTAAGTCACAGGGACAAGGACGAGGCACAGCTAACAGGTCCTCCCCTACAGCTGTTGTGAGCTACTTCTGCCCAGGGAAGTATGTTTAATCCTTTGCAGGTCAATTCAGTATGCAAGCTACAGCACCACTGTTTGA
>NW_010282597.1:0-631 GCF_000690775.1 Eurypyga helias
TTAGAGGGATGTGATGAGACTGAAGCGGGTAACCCTTTGTTTTAGGACTGTTGTGTACTAGTTCTGGGTCTACTGATTTTTAAGACTTCTCTCCAGTTACTAATGTTATTGAAAAATCTAATTTAAATGCATGATTTTCATTCTTTCCAAGCACAGAACAAAAATAGCTGCTGAACACCCCTTTATTTATATCACCTCTTTATTTATATCACAAATATTTTTCTTACCTCTGGATAGTAATGCACTGATGATGTGGCTAGAATTTTTTCATTATCTTTATCCTCAGCAACGCCCAATCTCCGTGTCTTCCTCTGATGCATGTCTTTTTGCCGTAGTAGTCCCAATATAAAGCACAGTTCATGTTTGGAGTTGGAGTTTACAGGTTTAGAAACTTTCGGGAATTATATGTAGTTTTCGACTCCCTCTGGTGGTCTGACATGCGGTTGGCAGGTTGTTTAACTGCTGTCGGGAGCAACGGAAAGGTTTCAATGTAGTAGGATACTGTAGATGCCTCGAATTTAGCCATCATTGTCCCAGATGCATTTAAATAGCAATGGGGAAAATATTTATGTCTATTAATAATGCAGATAACATTTATTATCAATGAGTAGTTAGGAACATTGGAAAAAAA
>NW_010282598.1:0-632 GCF_000690775.1 Eurypyga helias
GCACAGGTCGCAGCCCCCCGCCCAGCCCCGTGTCCTCGCTGGGCACCCACCGCAGGGGACAGGCTCATCCTGGCATCCTGCAGCCCTGGGATGTGCCTCCCAGCCCCTGGGGACGGCACCGCTGCCCCTCGCAGCCCAGCCTGGGCTGTCTCCCAAAGCCCAGCCCTGGGGAGAGCTGCCCCGTGAAGCCCTGTTTGACCCAAGTTTTCCGTGTTCCCACCCCACCATCCAGCTTGCCCCAGGGCGAGGAGGCCTGTGAGATGCCCCACGGGCAACCTCAGACCCAACTTCCCACTGGTGCTTCCCTGTGCCAACCATTATCCCAGGTTTTTCCACCAGCCCCTTGCCCAGGGCCCTGCCAAACCGTGCCGAGGGGCCTCACTGCTGGGACATCCAGTGGCCGTGCCCACCGGTGCCAGCCTGGCATGGCAGTCCCGGCCCCGTGGGATGGGACTGGAACTTGGGGGTAAACAGGGGATTACCCAACCTGCCACGCACTCGCAGCCTTCGCAACGGAGGCGGCTGTTGTGCAAACAGCTGTTTACTACGGGGTTTGTAGCACGCGTTTTGCCCCCAGCACCGTGTTACTCAGCGCTCACACATCACACAATCCCAGAATGGTTTGGGTTGGA
>NW_010282599.1:0-630 GCF_000690775.1 Eurypyga helias
AGTTGCTCTCTGGGAACTTAAACAGGTACTTTTTCATACTGTTCAGGGTAAGACACTGTGTTTACTAAGTCAGTTTCCCTGTGCAGTGCCCATTAAAACCAATGTGGATGAAAACATCAAAATCTTTTGAGTAATTCCCCCCTAGATATCCCACCAAAAGCTACAGCTGTCAGAAGAGATGAGGGAGAAAGTGATGTTGTAAAGGAGCTTCCTAGTTTTCCAAGAGTAGGACAATTGTAAGGATGAGAAGATATTGTAATGCTACACAGTTTTTCAGTGATTAATTAATTACAGTGAAACTCCTCATAGCACATATCTCTGCATTACCATTGATAGTGTCTTTCTGGGGCTCCTGTACAGCACATTAATTAATGTTTCACAGGGTTACATCACCCCATGAAAAGAGATGCCTGAAATTCTCAGGGCCCAGAGCTGTGACGTGAAAATGGGAATTGATGTTTTCTTCGTAGAAAGAGAAATATCATATGTCCATCAAAAAGGGAATGTCTTAGCTTTCCTATCCAGTGGGTATTCCAGTCGATGTAGCCAACCACCTGGGAGGTAGTAAAGTGGTCACTGTTACATATGATGCCTTTAACTTCTCCAACCCAAAGGGCTGACTACAGCTGG
>NW_010282600.1:0-631 GCF_000690775.1 Eurypyga helias
AAGCCTCTGGCTGTGCTGGCTCAAAGCTAGTTAAAGGAAAGACTATTGAACCGTTCATCAGAGACTGTCCCTGCGTTCTCTAGTGCTATGTCCGCCGTGGTGACAGGGGCAGGGGGGAAATCCTGATCACTGTCAGTGCCCCCACCCGTGGTGAAGTGCTGTGGTGGCAGGCTGGGGAGGATGGGCTTCAGGAACTTGAACTCGCTGTTGCCCGACCCCGTAGTGAGGCTGATCTCGTAGCAATAGCCAGGGGGCAGGGTCCCCACACCTGCAGCATCACCCAGGCTGCTCTGCAAGTTGCTGGTGCCATACAGCACGTGACCATCCTTCAATTCCTTTCTCTTGCACATCTTGCGAGTGATGACAGCAGCCACAGATACAAGGAAGAGCAGGGAGACAAAGACCAATGAAAGGATTAAATAGGTTGTCAGGGAGCTGCCTTCATCCTCCGTGGCCAGGCTGCTGTGCGGTAGGCGCATCTCCGAGAAGTCATTGAGCAGAAGTGCACTCAGCGCCGCAGTGGCTGACAGCGGTGGCCGCCCGTTGTCTCGCACCAGGACAACGAGCTTCTGCTTTGCAGCGTCTCTATCTGTCACTGGCCTCCTCAGCCGCACCTCCCCGCTTTGGGCAC
>NW_010282601.1:0-632 GCF_000690775.1 Eurypyga helias
CAGGTCTCTCTGGATGCCATCCCTTGTACAACCTGAGTGCAGAGGCAAAGGGGAACTTCAAGAGAGGGCAGGCCATGGGACTCAGCACACTGCCAAGGGCCCTAGAGCAACAACAAGCCTGCAGGTATCTAAGAAATAAGATAACAGGTGGAGATGAAAGGAAGAAGGTAGGACAAGGACACTCTGGTGGCATGACAGTCATGTTACACAGCGGGGTAGGGAGAAACCCTTCTTACTTGCACTATTAACCTGAGGATCCCACAGACAGCTCCCTGCAGAGCAACTCTCCACTGCTGGCCCCAGCCACCCACACTCCTTCCCCAAACGTTCACGGCCCAACTCCCTCCTCCAGCAAGTCCCACGCTTG
This sequence comes from Eurypyga helias, assembly GCF_000690775.1. Taxonomy (NCBI): domain Eukaryota; kingdom Metazoa; phylum Chordata; class Aves; order Eurypygiformes; family Eurypygidae; genus Eurypyga; species Eurypyga helias. The sequence continues at coordinate 368 of NW_010282601.1, forward strand.
TGGCACCCCCAAATGCCCCCCATCTTAACGCTGCGCCAGCCCCTCACCCCAGCAACCCACGTCCCACACCTCAGTACTGCATCAGTGCCTACATACCCCACAGTACCCGCCCAGCACCCCACATCTCTCCCATCCCCCCAGGTAACTAAACAATGCGCCCCACACCCCCTAAAACCTCCACCCTCCCCACACCTGACCCAGGACCAGGGGCTGATCCCACGCTACTCACCCCCACAGCACCCCATCAGTCCCACACCACCTTCAC
>NW_010282602.1:0-632 GCF_000690775.1 Eurypyga helias
AAGTCCAGGTGGATGCCATCGGTTGCTCCATCCATCCTCCCAGAAGGGTTCCATTACCACTGGCAGCAGCCTGGGGTGGTCATTCCCGGTAACATCTTGGAGCACGGGCAGCCGGACACCAGGTGCTGCCAGGCACCGTCGCTGTGGTTTGAGCTGTGGGTTAGGGCACTAGTGAGAAGCCCAAACCAGTCTCACGGCGTGTAGCAGAAAGCTCTCGACAGCCAAGGTCAGGTATTTTCCAATAGCGTGTATTTCCCTAGGATTTTCCTGTTGCCCTGCAGCTTGGAGTAAGAGTGTAAATTTTTCCCACCGTGTCCCAGATGAGCAGAGGGGGCGGTTAACTGCAGGAAAGTGGTGGTTGGGTAATGGTTTGGGTACAGGTTCAGGTCTGAGCACAGAGGAGTCAGAGGCAGCAGAAGCGCAGATCCTGCCTCGTGCCCTCCCTCCCATTAAACCCACGGAAATGTGATTGTACGGAATGGGAACGCAGGTGTTCACCGCTGGTTATGAGACGGAGGACAAGGCCTGTAGGGTTGGCATCGTAACGGCCGCGCTGGGCTGCGGTGGCACGGCCGTGTGACGTGTCCCCGGGAGCGGTACATCGCGGCGACCCGTCCGTCCGTCCGCGCGGG
>NW_010282603.1:0-629 GCF_000690775.1 Eurypyga helias
GTAAGAAAGATTACAGACAGCCCCATCTCCAGACAAGGTTAGTACACCGCTAGCTTTTTATCAATAGTGCTACTTAAAGTAATATGACGACTCACTGGCCTGTGCAAGGTTTAAATACGCAGTTTGGGAAAGAGAATACTCTTAGATTAAAGCAACCTTTGCCTCCAATAGGCTGTCTGTGATCAGGGAGGCCAACAAAGAGGGCAGGTCCAAATCTGCCAGCTTTACTCTACAAAAGCTATCGGTTCCAGCATTTGGAGATTTACCTTGATGTATTGTTACCATGTATGTTGGACCTGTAGGTCTAAGCAAAAGTATTTGCCTGGATGTTTGGGTTCAGTCCAAGTTGGAACTGTTCTGCCTGCCTGTGGCACTGGTTACATGGATGTTGCATCCTGGTCAGCTTCAGAGTCCTTTGGTCGCTTGAGTCTCTGCCTTTAGTATAACCTGGTATGGTCTGTCTCTTCTTCTCCCCTTCAGGGAAAAAAGGCGTGAGAAACAGGAGCAAGAGAGAAAACAGAAAAAGGCCTGGGCTCTAAGAAACCACAGAGGACTATCTGTGGGTTAGGAGGACTGGGAAATATCCAAGAAATCACAATAAATACTGTTCCTGTCATGTAAATATGTGT
>NW_010282604.1:0-632 GCF_000690775.1 Eurypyga helias
GCGCGGGGTGTCACACGGGGCACGCGCGCTCCTGCACACGCACGTGCCCGCACGCGCCCGCAGGTGCACGGAGAGAGCCAGAGGTGCGTTCAGCCACCTGCACGCAGGTGTGCACGCACACGTGCAAGCACGCACACGTGTACACGGAGAGGCACATGAGTGTGCACGCACAGGCTAAGGCACCTGCACACTCGTGTGTGCACGCACGGACAGGCATGTGCACACAGTCGCACGCTCACGCGCACACATGGACAGCCCATGAGGGTTGCACACACAGGTGCACACGCTTGCACATTCACAGATGTGCATGTGCACACGCATACAGCCACCCTTGCACACTCACGCCTGTGCACACACAGGCATGCGCACGCTTGGGCACTTGCAGGTCTGCACACGTGGATGCACACAGTTGCACACTCGTGCATGTGCACAAACACAGACTTGCACACTCATAAAAACACTCGCACACTCTTACATGCACACAGACATATGCACATCGTTGCACACCGTTACACACTCACGTATGTGCACACGCACACAAACCTACTTGCACATTCACACACGCCCCGCATTCAAGCACACTTGCACACTCACGTGTGTGCACACAGGCACACGCACACCTGTGCACACAG
>NW_010282605.1:0-632 GCF_000690775.1 Eurypyga helias
AGAAATGTGAAGGCTGAAGTCCAGCCCCAGCTTTGCTTTTCTGTACAGATGCTCGTGTGGGAATTTGGTTAAAATTAGGGGCTGTGAATTGTGGAAGGGACTGCCCTTTCACTGCTGCCAGACAGCTCAGTGCCCACGATGCAGATGCAGAGTGAGGCCATCTACAAGCCAGGGAAGCTGGCTGCTGTGCTGCTCTGACACTGTGCCCTGTGCAGGTGCCAGTCTCTCTGAGCTGGTGCAGTGGGAGGCCAGGAGATGGGAAGCACCTGAAGCTGTGGGAACTGGGTCAGGTTTGCCCACTGGCCTGTCTTTGGACCTGGAACAAAGGTGGGAGGGAGCATGGAGGGACTCCAGAGGTGTGTGGGCTCTGGACTTGTCTTCACCTTTCTGTGCTGCTGCTTGCAGGAGCCTGAACGAGCTGAGAGTGTTGTTGCTGGAGGCGAACCGGCACTCGCCTGGGCCAGAGCGGGACCTGAGCCGGGAGGTGCACAAAGCCGAGTGGCGGCTGAAGGAACAGAAGCTCAAAGACGACATCAAGGGGCTGCGAGAGAAACTGGTTGTGCTGGTGAGAGCACCAAACTCCCCCTGGCCTTGACCTGGGGGCTGGAGGGCTCTGTGCAACTCGGGGGGGG
>NW_010282606.1:0-632 GCF_000690775.1 Eurypyga helias
GCTTGTAAATAAGGTTGCTCTAAATACCACTTGCTATTACAACTAGAACATCTAAAAGCTACCCATGCAAAACAATCAATCCTTTTGCAATACAAACAATTTTTCCCACTATACTCTCTGATAGAAAATCTGAACAGTTGCTCTACAGCTTCAACAAATTGATTATAGGTATAACAACAGTCAATATGTTGATCAAGCTCTCGCGAAAGTCCTTTAAAGCTTTGCAGACGAGGTATCAGTATTCGTCGTAACGTCGCTTCCACCCTCTGTTGGCTTTCTGTTGTTAGTCTGAACATCCACTACAGCTTTCGTCCACCGTGCTGGCACCCACAGTGGCCCAGCGGGGGAGGAGACACAAAGATAACCCCTTCCCCAATACAATACTTTAGCTGGCTCTTGCCAAATACCTGATTTGGGGTCTTTATATCTGACCCATACTTCGGGCCCTTCCGGGTCCTTTTTCTCCTGCTTAGAGTGTGCTACAGCGGGTGGGTGTTCCTGTTCCCCAAAAATACAGAGATGATTTATTACAAACAAAGCCATACTTAGTCTTTCTTTGACATCCCTTATTCCCTTATGCTTATCGAGATATCTTTTCAACGTACCATTTGCTCTTTCTACAATTGCTTGCC
>NW_010282607.1:0-624 GCF_000690775.1 Eurypyga helias
GTCTGTGAGTGCATTGGTCTCCCCAATCATCTCATTCCGCTCACGGCAGAGCTCTGATTTCCAGAATTCAATATCACTGACACGTTTTCCCAGGTTTCTGGTGCTTTCTGTTTGTGTTTTGCTTGTCTGCTGATGTTTATCCTGAATCAGGCGGGAGGTATCGTTTCTCAGAAGCTCCGCATTGTGCCGGGAAGTCTCTGCCTCCATGTAGGTGGTCAGGTTGGACTTGTACCAGTCATCAGGCGTGTACCGGGTAAAGAGGGTTTTTCTGTTGGAAACTAAAGGAGGCATCGTGCTGGAAGTTAACCCCTCGGAATTTCTGGAAAAGGGAGCCAAAGTTGGCTTGGCATCAGCTGTCTTATAGTAGGCTCTGGGCATCCAGGGGAGGTTGTAGCTCTGAGGAAAGGGGTTCTGGTAAGGAAAACGGTTCTTATAGGATGAAGACATGGTGTTGATGGGAGGCATAAAGTTAGTTCTTGGTCTTGGATGGGTGTACATTGCTGCTAAAGGGGAGCCAAGCAGCTCTAGTCTTGAACGCTGCTATTCAGGTAGATGCCCTGCACGAAGAAGGCAGAAGAAGACAACCTCACTCAGTAAGCTCCTGCACTTGCGTTACTTCTTGCA
>NW_010282608.1:0-633 GCF_000690775.1 Eurypyga helias
TTGAACACCACATCTTGTTCCGAGGTGGCTGACTCTAACCGGGCTGCATCCCCGCAAGCGTATTAGTGAACTGCAGCTGCCCCATCCCCATCCCACGGAGCTGTGGGCTGCCCTCCTGCACTGCGAGGGGGAGCAGAGGTCCCCGGTGACATGTCCACCTTCCTCTGTCCCGCTCGATGTGGGGTGAATTTTGTCCTGAGGAAAAACAGTGCCAACACTTGGTGTGTGAAATCAAGGGCAAAGTTAGGACGTTAAATGATGGAAGGGATGTACGTGTACGTCAGGAGGAGACTGCAGCTCCGAACTGGCCCTTTACCTTATGAAAGGGGTAGGAGATGATGGACGGCAGTCCTGAATCACCCGTGTGCCTGGCAGCGGTTTGTGTTGGGAACAGAAGAGCAAAAGGCTGTTCTGGACATTGCTGGAGGAACAGAAGGCAAGCTGAGAAAGCTTTTTTGAAGAAGAGGTTGGTGGCAGGATTTAATAAAATCCTGGGAGGAAAATGTCACAGTTAAATCTAAAATGAGGCATCATATTCCATTTATTGTATTTACAAATTGAGGAAGCAAAAATAGCAGTGTGAGTAGTGGCCTACTCTGCTGGGGTCAGTCAGGACAGGGTTAGTGCCCTTCC
>NW_010282609.1:0-633 GCF_000690775.1 Eurypyga helias
GTGTGGTGCTTAGCTGCCTACCTGGATGATGGAATCTCCACAAAGGTGAGGTAGTAAACATACTGACAAAGAAGGATATCTCTTTAGCTAGAGTCAATGATAAGCTCCACTGAAACCTCCCTGACAGGGAGCAGTTGGCAGGAGAAAGAGACCTTGATGGGTACAGGGCAAAGAAACTGTGATAACCAACGGAACTTCCACAAAAACACAAGTCAGCAACAACTATTCTAGGAATGATGTCCAATTCCCACTTATGTATTTACACCAACAAGGTATAAATGGTAACTCGCTAGCTACCCAAAATGAGCTTCTCTGAAAGAGCTTCCCTGCTCAACATCTTCCAAAAAGATCTGACCCTTACTGGGGATGCCTGGTTGATTCCAGACTCCATGATGGGGACAATCTTTGAAGTGAGAGTTTTCCATGGTCAATTAACCCCAATCCTGGGAGTAGTTTGGTAAGTGTCATGCCAGTAACACCTCACATAATACTTTTATAGGTGCTCACACAGGCAAAGCTTCATAAGTATATACCTCCTTCATTAGTTGGAATTCTTTAATAACTTGTAATATACATATATTTGCTTTACTCTAGAAATATATATATACACACTTGCTTTCCTAGTGGTAATTT
>NW_010282610.1:0-633 GCF_000690775.1 Eurypyga helias
ATTCTATGGTTCTATGATTATTCCTATCCTGTGGGGTTTGTATTGGTCGAGCTCAGCTACGCAGGTCGTGCTCTCCCCTGACTGCCAGAAAAGGCAGGGTTAAGGAAGAGGCAAAACCAGTGTTCAGAATCGAAGGTTGCTGGAAGTGGAAGGATATTCTTTTGTGTTAACAGATTATTGTCGGTCTGCCTAATCTTTGTAAGAGAGGCAGAGACTGCGTCGGTGGAGCAGGTTCAACCTCAGCAGCTTTTGGGCATGATGGACCATGAGCAGGGTGTGGGTGCAGTCCACAGCATCACAGCCCGCAGCAGTTGGTTTTACATCACGCACATCTTTGTATTGCATGGTAAGCGTTTGGAATGCTGAAGGATATCCTCATCTCCCAGCATGGAACACTTAGTCCAACACTGCCACAGGCATTGCCGCGTTAGGTTTCAACGCAGGTTCCCCCTGCTGCTCTGAAAAAGGCTGATCCAAGGTTTGGTGCTTTCCAGGCTCGTATGGGAACTCCCGTGTGCCTGTGTCTGTGCATTTAACGTGTCCCTCGCGCCTGCCCCGTTCCTTTTCTCTGCCTTGGCTGTACAATGCAGGCTGCTGCAGCTGTAGTGGTACAACCAGAGTGATTCCTGAAAA
>NW_010282611.1:0-632 GCF_000690775.1 Eurypyga helias
GATACAGGAGAAGGGGGTTTACTCCGCCGCTGGTTATCAGGGGTGTTGAGCCCCTTTGTACGTAAGGGGGGGCGCGAACTGAAACCCATCGATGACTTCCTCTTCCTTCTCGGATTCAGTGACCGCAGACGATTCACGTTGTGCTTTTGTGCCAGAGTTCACCACTGCGCAGTTACACGGTTGTGGTTACTCTCACAGCTCTGGTTTTCTTGGATTTTGTAATTCAAAATGCCCCTTAAAACTGCTGAATCTCCGTTACAGCTGTTGCTGTACTCGCTGCAGTCTCGTCCTCCTGTGGGGAACAGTCTTCCCTGTAACGGCAATGAAATTCCTTCAGTATAGAGATGGTTGTTCTGCCTTTATGTCTTTCCAGTTTGGTTTACTCAAGAAGTGGTTTAGTCTACATAAGGGAATCCCATCAGATAGCCTCAAAATAATCCCACTCATACCAGAAACACCCATTTTAAGGGTTATTTTTGTATAAGCGTGTTGATCTGACTGACAACACTTTTCTGTGTGGGTTGGGGTTGGTGCTGAGTCTGTGTTAGTTACTGTCAAACAGTTCTGGGTCTTTGGCCTTAAGGAGAGTTTGCTTGTAATGTCCATGCCCCTGGGCTCGCTCTCCTTGCCCC